>NC_090407.1:21955271-22190002 GCF_036365525.1 Heterodontus francisci | reverse complement strand
TACCAAAAGATCTGTTTTAGTGCTGTTGGTCGTGGATAAATAATTTATTCAAATTACATCATTAGCCACAATTTCAAGGTATGATGTAACTACTGGCTGGCTGTACTCAATGTATCCAATAACTGACCTGAAGTGACCAGTCACTGAGTTGTACTCGGATACAGACCTACTGACTCTGTCAGGATAAAACCTTTTTTCATTAACCTGTGTTTCAAATTCTCTGCAATAGTGGCAGCAGCCACAAGAGTGCATCTGTGATCTGCTCTGACCAAGCTTTCTAACTTTTCTTGCAATGAAGTTCACCCTTCTGCAATTAATTGCATTTTTTGTGTCCATCAGTGTAGTCACTTCTACAGTTACATATTTATTATTTTGCTTTCTCTGATTTTTTTAATTTGTTGAATGTTAATGAATACTCAAATCAACAACTTGTAGTTTGATAATGGCTGATATGTTTCTGATCCCCTTATCATAAACTCTTTCAGCCCTTGTATCTTGCAATACTCTCCCTGTGAGTCCCAACACCTCATCCCTTTAAGCATGCCTCTCCCTGCCTTGAGATTTAACTAAACCTTGAATGGTGTGCCCAGAAAATGAATAGCAAACCCCATCTGATAATTGCTTTTGCAGCTGTAATAACCCTCTGGATCAATAAGCTTTCACTTCGATTGTATTGAAGGATGAATAAGTAAGTAAGGAGCATCATAAAATGTGGCTGCATGTTTGCATATTCATAGATATATATTATTGGTTGTATGTTTACACCAAGCCAGTGGACAAAATAAAAAGATTGCGGCTGCACAAACTAAGCCAATCTTTTATAAATAATATTTCATTTTATAGAATTTCTTCCACTGTAAACTAGCTAAACTGTTGCATGAAAATTCGAAATCATTTTTCAACAGTTTCAAACAAATTGGTTTCTTTGAAACTTTTAAATAGACCATTTGATTTGAATGTCCTTGAAAAGCTCAGTGTCCTGAACCAATCACAAGGCACTTTTTCAGCTTGTTTCTTGCTGTCCAGCCTGAAACTGACAGAACTTGCAGCATTATTTCAAAATAAGCTTGATACAGGAAAAGGAAAACTTGCATTTCTGTAGAATCTTTTACAGCCTCCAGACATCCCAAAGTGCTTGATTGTCAATTGAGTGCTTTTGAAGTGCAGTCACTGTTGGTATCCAGGAAATATGTCAGCCAATTTACACACAGCAAGATGCCACAAACAGCAATGTCATAACAACCAGATAATTTGTTGTTTAGTGATGTTGGTTGAAAGATAATTATTGGCCAGAGCACTGTGGAGAGCTCCCATGCTCTACTTCGATTAGTGGCCATGCCTGAGAAGGCAGACAGGGCAGGGCCTCAGTTTAACGTCTCATCTGAAAAACAGCACCTCCAACAGTGCAGCACTCCCTCAGTACTGCACTGGGAGGGTCAGCCTGGATTATGTGCTCAGGTTTCTGGAGTGGGACTTGAACTCGTGGCTTTCTAACTCAGGTGCTACCCACTGAGTTATGGTTGCAGTTGGTTTTGACCTACTTATATACTGCAACTGATTTAAAGGTACTGCCACTGAATTGAAACTAAATTACCTAATTTTTGTCCCAGTACCTTTAGTGTAATAGAATATCAAGGGCACTTCACAACTGTGGGAACAGACTGAGTAGTAGTGGGGAAAATTAATCAAAAGCATGGTTGAAAAGGTAGGTTTGGAGGCACTTTTTAAAGTTTTTTCAGGAGAATTTTAGGAGAGGTGAGCAGGGAACTGAGTGACAGCAGTACATTTAAGGACCTTAGAGAGGAATGGGAGGCTGGATATGGGTCAGTAATTAAAAGGGATGCCTGAGGCAAAGCTGTTTTTTTTTCAGGAGGAAGGTTCATTACAGTGCCAAAGCAAAGAGCACTTGCAGGAAAACAGAAGAGTGAAGCATCAATAGTCTGATCCTATTTAGACATTTAAATTTCCTTTTAACTCATTTGTTGCCATGGTTCAGCCATTATGCTTGTGCTTGCTGACCTACATTGGCTTCTGGTCAACCACACCTCGATCTTAAAATTCTCACCCTTGTGTTTAAATCCGTCCATGGCTTTGCCCCTCCTTATCTCTGTATCTTGATGTTCAATGGCAATGACCAGTGCTGAAACCCCACCTGTCAACATCCTGCAGGTTACCATTGACCTGAAGCTTAACTGGACCAGCCATATAAACACTGTGGCTAATAACAGCAGATCAGAGACTGGAAATTCTGCAGCAAGTAAGTCACCTCCTGACTCCCCAAAGCCTCTCCACCATCTACAAGGCACAAGTAGGAGTGTGATGGAATATTCTCCATTTTGCCTGATGAGTGCAGCTTCAATAACACTTAAGCTTGACACCATCCAGGACAAAGCAATCCACTTGATTGGCACCCCATCCACCACCTTAAACATTTCACTTCCTCCACCACCAGTGAACAGTGGCAGCAGCGTATACCATTTATAAGATGCACTGCAGCAACTCTCCAAGGCTCCTTCAGCAGCATCTTCCAAGCCCACAACCTCCACCACCTGAAGAGCAAGAGCAGCAGACAAATGGGAACATACCACCTGCAAGATCCCCTCCAAGTAACACAACCTTCTGACTTGGAGCTATATCGTCATTGCTTTAATGTACTTGGTGAAAATCTGGTACTCCCTAACAGCACTGTGGCAGTACCTACACCATGTGGACTGCAATGGTTCAAGAGGGTGGCTCAGCACCACCACCTCAAGGGCAATTAGGGATGGGCAATAAATGCTGGCCCTGCCAGCAATGCGCATATCCCAAGAACAATATAAAAAAACTGCTCCAGCCCTACATCTCTTTGAGATTGCTGCACTTCTTCAATTCTGGCCTCTTGCACGTCCAGATTTCCTTTGTCCACCATTGATGGCCATGCTGTCAGCTTCCTATCGGCCCTAAGCTCTGCAATTACCTTCCTAAGCCCCTGTGTGTCTCTCCCTCTTTTCTCTATGAAGCTTCTTAATACTTGCCTCTGACCAAGCTTTTGGACACCTGTCCTAATCTCTCCTTATGTGACCTGGTGCCTAGTTTTGTATGATAACACTCCTGTGAAGTGCCTTGAAACATTTTACTATGTTAAACGTGCTGTATAAATGCAAGTTGTGGTGATGTTGGACATTCCACCCTGTAGCCAAGGGCTTGGTTGCATCAGTAACTGCAGATAGTTAAAATACATACTCCAACCTGAAATGAAACGAACTGAAATTCATGGCTCCTGACAAGCTTGGAGGTTGAGGTTCCTGGTTACTTTGCTGTTTTTTTGTGTGTTCGGCCTCAGTTCTGTTCTGTCACTGCAGAAATCAAGTATCCTGACTCGAGCTGGGGAGCAGCACAAGCGGAGCCAGTCGATGAAATCCTACCCATCCAGTGAGCTTAGGAACATGTGCGATGAGCTGGTGACAACCGAGGTTGCTGAGGATGGAGAGGACATGTTGCAGCAGATGCTGGAGCGCAGGTTGGTGTGCACACCGTCAGTCTCTCTGCTTCACCCAGTCATTGAAAGGCTTTAGTGGTCACTTTCTCACTAATCAAGCTGCAGGTTATTTTAACATGTTGAGCAGTGGTCTGCCAATTGGCGCCATGTTGATCAGTGCTGTGACGTCTGGTGTGGTATTTTGGTGAGTCAGCAGCCCCTGATACTACAGCTCATTCAGTTTAATGAGTGAGGAGCTTGTCCTCAGGGAGCAGTGGGTACAGTAGCATTGTTATTATGTTACTGAACCAGTAATCCAGAGGCCTGGACTAATGATCTGGGAAAATGAGTTCAGATCCCACCACAGCAGCTTGGGAATTTAAATTCAACTAATTAGGTAAATCTGCAATATAAAACTAGTATTGATAATGGCGACCATGAAATGACCAGATTGTTGTAAAAACCCATTTGATTCACTTTAGGGAAGGAAATCTTCCATTGTTACCTGGCCTGGCCTGTATGTGACTCCAGACCCATGACAATGTGGCTGACTCAACTGCCTTCTGAAATGGCCTGGCAAGCCACTCAGTTGTATTCAAAGGCAACTGGGGCAATAAATGCTGGCCTTGCCAGAAACACCCACATCCTTTGAATGAATAAGAAAAGAGCTGGTGATATTCAGGGAATGAGCTGTCCTGATCTGTGCCTACATGTCAGTAAGAGACTGAACAGCGGGGCTTGAGAACAGATCTTATCCTCACCTCATTTCAGGGAATTGTGCAGGTGAAACGTGTAACTTTAATCCAGCCTATTGATAGTGAGTGGGGGTGGGTCTGTAGCTTTCTGATGGTCAGACCTATTATAGTAACCATCACAACCCAAATGGCCTCAAGCTTATGATGTTTGGCACTCTCCTCTGGAAGTGCAGCAAATGAAGCAGCCCCACGGCTGGTGAAGTGGTTACTGTAACGCTGAGTGACGATTACTGTAATGCTGGGTGATGGCTGTTGCTGGAATGCTGAGTGTGGATGTAAGTGAGAAATGCCAGTGAGTCTTTGTCCTGCATGATGTCAAAATTACTTCAGTGCCAAGTGACCCAGTGGACTTTGTGGTAGTCCTGGATGTTTAAGGTGCAACGTAGGCCAATTTCACTCCAAATAAAATCATTTTTGAAGAAATGTTATTTAATTTCTGAAGCGGTAGTGAATTGAAGAAAGTGTTCACACCCGGGATTGCATTAGGATTTGTGCAGGACGTAAGTGTGATGCAGGAAAGCGTTTTAATGGAGCTCCAGCTGGTCTTTGAATTTGATCTGACTGAAAGCTTGATATTTTAACATGGACATTGAGATGCTTTTAACCATCATCTTGTTCACATTCATATTCTAGTGCACACACATATAGATGGTTTGCAACTGTCCTATTCACTGTTGTATATTTGTGCTCACTCAGTTACTGATGGCCCTCCTGTTTGTACAGACATGCCCCCTATCCAAATCTTTACCCTGATCAGTCTCCCAGTGAAGAATGGACAATGGAGGAGCGCTTCCGACCTTTAACCTTTCATGGCCTTATTCTGAGGTCGCAGCTGGTTACATTGCTCGTGCGAGGGGTTTGCTACTTGGAGACCCATTCAGTAAGTGTCTGAAAAAGCCTTTGTCTTTTTCATTATTTCTTAAAATCCAACATATGTATTTTATTATTCATGGTGCTGAATTTTTGTGCTAATTAAAGTGATGAATATTTTACTGGGTAATTGAACGACTCCCAGTGTCAGATGTCAAACACGCCCAGGGCAGGTACAGCACAAGTTAGAAACAGGGTGCACTCTCATTCATTTGGAATTGTATTGAGACTGCCGTATTCATTTTGTGAGCCTTTCTGCTGAACAAAATGAGTACCCACAGAATTCCCTGTCAGGACCTCCTTTAAAGAGTAAACGGTGGTCTAAGTGACTAGCTTGAATAATATTTGCAAAAAACTGTGCCAGATCTTGTGGTGGCCAATCACTGCATCAGGTCCAGGGAAAGCCACAGGGAGGCAAGAAAATGCACTTCATAAAATAGGGAAAAGTCTGTTTTCTGGTATGTTCGCATTGTTTGGCATACGCGATGAATTCACCAGGAGAATTGGGATAGTAACAAGGGACAAGTGGCCTCTACCACCTAGAAGGACAAGGGCAGCAGATGCATGGGAACACCACCATCTGCAAGTTCCCCTCCAAGTCGCACACCATCCTGACTTGGAACGACATCGCCATTCCTTCACTGTCGCTGGGTCAAAATCCTGGAACTCCCATTCCTAACAGCACTGTTGGTGTACCTACACCCCAAGGACTGAAGCAGTTCAAGAAGGCAGCTCACCATCACCTTCTCAAGGGCAATTAGGGATGGCCAATAAATACCAGCCTAGCCAGCGACACCCATGTCCCATGACAAATAAAAAAAAAGGCAATGCATCGGAGGACTGGTACTTGAAGTTTTATACCATAGCTAGACCAAGTGGGAGCAAAGGAACTTGTGAGTAGCATTGAGGCAGCCATCAGAAATCTTTTAAACTAAATAGATGAGGGTTTAGGCAGGCAGGTAGGTAATTGGTTCCCAGGTAGCACTGTTTGTAAGGAAGAAGATTGGCAACAGGAGGGCACAGACACAGAAATATGAAGACATACATAAGCTGGAGACCAGGCAAAGACAGACGGGGCCATGAATAGAGGCAGATTTGCAGTAAGATATTTATGTTTGAATGGTAGAAGCATTAGAAATAAAATTATGTAATAGATGATTATTGCATTGTGGAGCAATGATGTAATGAGTATCAGATACATGGCTGAATCCAAAGTATGATATTGAATGTTATTGGTATTGGCTGGAGTGTGTTCGGAAAAGGAGGTGGTATAGCACAATATATCAGGAACTCCTGGGAGGTAAGTGAAGTTGATCCTGTGGAACATAAAAAGCTACGCAATGAACTACTCTGGTTTACTGTTGCTACTGTATGAAACTCCAAGCTTAAACCTCAATAACCGGGGCCAAATAGAAAGGATGATTCATTCTGAGAAGAGATAAGTGTTTAAGAGAACAGGAGAGTTATTTTAATAGGCAACTTCAATTAACCACATAAAATTTTGATTATACCCAAATAGTTGAGAGTTGGTAAATGATAATGCATGATTGCTTCATGATCCATGTGTCAGGGAGCCAGGAGAGGCAGCTGATCTTGACTTGGTACTCGTGAATGACTCAGACAACAGACAGGAAATGGAGGTCGTGACATCCTTGGGAAACAACGACCACAGGATAGTCAAATTCAACAGTATCTGGGATTCAGAAACCAAGGACCAGGAGCCAGGTATATAATTTTAAAAGGGCTAATTCCAAAAAGCATGAGGAAAAGGACCAAGTATATTCATTTGGGGAAGGTTGCTCAGATCCTCACCAGTAGAAGACAAGTGTCACATATTTAAAGGAATAATGTGGAGCATGCAGGAAAATTACATATCTAATGGGGGTGGGGGGGGGGGGGGGGGGGGGGGGGGGCGGGAGAGGTGGTGTGGGGAGACGCTCCATGAATGGTACTGAAATAGCCAAAGATGAAGTTGTAAAACTTAGTCTTATCAGATTTAAAGAGTCCAGCCAGTGCAGAGCCGCAATCAGAAAAGCCAAGAGAATACTGAACTATGTAGCTAACACTGAATATGTCAGAGGGAGTCCTGATCAAACTGTACCGGGCTCTGGTCATACTGCACCTCTTGTCTAATTCTGGTCATTGAAATGCAAGGGAAACATTGAAGTATCATGGAAATTGCAGGCAAGAACAGTGAGGCTGATCCCCTGAGATACAGGGCTGAGATGAAGATAAAGTTGTATTTTAAGCCTTGGAAGGCAGTGTCTGACAGATACACAAATAGTAAAAGGCATGGGAAAACTAAATGTTGAATATGACTTTAAATTAGATAGAGAATAAGACAAAGTGACACAGGCTCAAATGGGTAACAGGTAAATTTAGGACCCGCACCAGGAAGCTTTTCATACAGAATGGATTCCTGGGAAGCGTGGGGGTGTGGAAAATCTTGCGCTCATAGGTGAAACAATTAGGGGCAGCAATGGGGCAGACATAGGGTCATTCTGGCTGGATGACCTAAGATGTGTCAAATAACCCCTCTCATCTGTAATTAGCTTGTGTTGGTCGTTTCACTTTTACCACTCATTACTTAAGTCTTGCTCTCACTGCATTTCAGAGTTCGACGCAACCACGACTGTCTTACTCAGAGATGACTGAAGATTATCCACGATACCCTGATGTTCATGACCTTGATCTGACCCTCCTCAACCCACGTATGATTGTGGTAAGTGTTTGTTGGGACAATGGGTGCAATTGGAGTGGGGACCAGCAGCTGCTCATAAGCTGTCAGTTAGTTTTGTGTCAGCATTGCACAGAAAGCTTGGTCTGACATTGCATCATTCATGTAACGTTGTGGGGAGAGGTGTGGGCTTGTGCAGAGCAGCAGGTGCAGTTGTGTGTTGTTGAATGCACCCTCCCATTGCCAATCTGGTTATTACTCTTGGCTTTCATGAGAATCTGTTATTGGCAATTGGGGGATATTAGAACCTTCATCTAGCAGTTTAACATTAACTCACAGTGGCTGCTTCGTACAAGTATTAGCCATTGGCCATTCCCACAGGCTTTTGTACTTCACTAAATTCACTTGCAGTACAGCTTGTTTATTTGCTCTTTATTTGTTGAACGTTTATGCCAGAAAACTGGTTTAGCCACTCATCGCCAGATTTGATTGGACCATATATCTGGCCCTGTTTTCCTCTGCTTAAACTGCGAACTATTCCTAGATCATTCCTGAATGGAAAGATAATCCTCATCTTCTCTTTACTACCAACTGTCTCCATAACCCCCTGTCTCCTCCATCCTCACCTCCAACAATAACTGCCAGGAACTCATGGACTTCTTTGTCACTAAGATTGAGACCATCCGTTCAGCTGCCTTTGCCACTTCCCTCGTTTCCCCCAGCCCACCAAGCCAAACTACCCCTAAAGTTTCCTTCCAACTCCCCACCCCCCCACCACTGCCCTCGCCCTGAACCACCATCTTTCCCTAGTTTCTTTCCTATCAGCCCTCATGTCTTGTCCATGAGACCCACCTGCTTCTCTCTTCACTCTTTTCCTACTAAACTGCTGACATTCTAACTTGCTTTTCTGGCCCCCATGTTAGCTTTTTTTTTTATTCGTGGGATATGGGCGTCGCTGACAAAGCCAGCATTTATTGCCCATCCCTAATTGCCCTTGACAAGGTGGTGGTGAGCTGCCTTCTTGAACTGCTGCAGTCCATGTGGGACAGGTACACCTACAGTGCTGTTAGGAAGGGAGTTCCAGGATTTTGACCTAGTGACAGTGAAGGAGCGGCGATATAGTTCCAAGTCAGAATGGTCTGTGGCTTAGAGGGGAACTTGCAAGTGGTGGTATTCCCACACATCTGCTGCCCTTGTCCTTCCAGGTGGTAGAGGACACTGATATTGTTAACAGTTCCCTCTCCTTGTAATGTCCCCCGCCCCTTCAAATCAGCCATCATCTCACACAGCGTCCCGCCCCTTCAAAAATTCAACCTTGGCCTTTTGTCCTTGCAAGCTACTGCCCCAATTACCAATTTCCCTCTCACCTCCAGAGTCCTTGAGTGAGTTCTAATGAAAGATCATTGACCTGAAAGGTTAACTTTGTTTCTCTCTCCATAGTTGCAACCTGACCTGCCGAGTATTTCCAGTATTCTCTTACTTAATCAAATTTCCAGCGTCTTTGAATGTGTTGTTGCCTCCCAAATCCACGGCCATCTTTCCCGCAACTCCATGTCTGAACCTCTTCAATCAGGTTCAACCTCCCTGCCACAGCCCTAATCAAAATCATCTTCTGTAACTGTGGTAAACTAGCCCTCTTCATCCCTCTCAGCCTGTCTGCAGTCTGCATCGTGGTTGACAACACCATCTTCCTCCAATGCCTTTCCTCTTCATCCAGCTGGGTGGGACTGCACTCGCCTGGTTCCATTCCTATTTATCCACTCATAGGCAGAGAATTACCTAAATTGCTTTCTCTTCACGCTCTTGCACAGTTACTTCTGGAGTCCACCAAGGGTCTATCCTTGATTCCCTCCTATTTCTCATCTACACACTGCCCCTTGGTGACATCATCTAATAACACGTCATCAGTTTCCACATGCTGCTGATGATGACGTGTAGCTGTACCTCACCACCACCTCTATTGACCCCTCCACTGTTTGATTTGTCACACTTCTTGTCTGACATGGAGTGTTGGATGAAACCCAAATTTCCTCCAATTGGGAAGATTGAAGCCATTGGCCAAACTTATTTTCTTGCCACCAACTCTATCTCCCTGGCCACTGTCTGAAATGGAACCAGATTGTTTGCAACCGTGGCATCCTACATGACCCTGAGTGGTTTGCTGAGAGCATATCCTTCACCAAGGCTTCCTTCTTTCACCTTCCTAACTTCGCCTGTCTTTGCCCCTGCCTCAGTCCATCCACTACTGAAACCTTCAACCATGCTTCTGTTACTTCCAGACTTGACTATTCCAACACACTCCTGGCTGGCCTCCCATCATTCCCACTCCATAAAGTTGAGCTCATGCAAAACTCTGCAGCCCATATCCTAACTTGCACGTAGTCCTGTTCACTGGTCACATCCCTCCATATCTCTAACTTCCCCCAGCCCAACAACCCTTCAGGAACTCTTGTGTTCCTCCAACTCTGGCTTCTTCCACATCCCCCAATCCCTTTGCCTCACTATTGGCAGCTGTACCTTCAACTGTTTAGGCCCTAAGCTCTGGAATTACCTCTCTAAACTCCACTTTTCTCACCGCCTTTAAGACACTCCTTAAACCTACCTCTTTGACCAAGCTTTTAGGCTCCCATCCTGATAACTCCTTTGGCTTGGTGTTAATTTTTGTTTGATAATACTCCTGTGAAGTGCCTGTGGAAGTTATACTATGTTAAAAGAGCTATATAAATGCAAGGTGTTTTTAAAAAATTCATTCATGGGATGTGGGCATCGCTGGCCAGGCCAGCATTTATTGCCAAATCCTAATTGCCCTTGAGAAGGTGGTGGTGAGCTGCCTTCTTGAATCGCTGCAGTCCATGTGGGGTAGGTACACCCACAGTGCTGTTAGGAAGGGAGTTCCAGGATTTTGACCCAGCGACAGTGAAGGAACGGCGATATAGTTCCAAGTCAGGATGCTGTGTGACTCGGAGGGGAACTTGCAGGTGGAACATGCATTTGCTGCCCTTGTCCTTCTAGTTGGTAGAGGTCGCAGGTTTGGAAGGTGCTGTCTAGATGCCTTGGTGCGTTGCTGCAGTGCATCTTGTAGATGGTACACACTGCTGCCACTGTGCGTTGGTGGTGGAGGGAGTGAATGTTTGTAAATGGTGTGCCAATCAAGCGGGCTGCTTTGTCCTGGATGCTGTCGAGCTTCTTGAGTGTTTTTGGAGCTGCACCCATCCACGCAAGTGGAGAGTATTCCATCACACTCCTGACTTGTGCCTTGTAGATGGTAGATCGGCTTTGGGGAGTCAGGAGATGAGTTACTCGCCGCAGGATTCCTAGCCGCTAACCTGCTCTTGTGGCCACGGTATTTTTATGGCTACTCCAGTTCAGTTTCTGGTCAATGGTAGCCCCGAGGATGTTGATAGTGGGGGATTCAGCGATGGTAATGTCAAGGGGAGATGGTTAGATTCTCTCTTGTTGGAGATGGTCATTGCCTGGCACTTGTGTGGCGTGAATGTTACTTGCCACTTATCAGCCCAAGCCTGGATATTGTCCAAGTCTTGCTGCATTTCTACACGGACTGCTTCAGTATCTGAGGAGTCACATATGGTGCTGAACATTGTGCAATCATCAGCGAACATCCCCACTTCTGACCTTATGATTGAAGGAAGGTCATTGATGAAGCAGCTGAAGATGGTTGGGCTCAGGACACTACCCTGAGGAACTGTTGTTGAATTCGGAAAAAGTAATTGTCACCTGGATCAGGGCAAAAAGCAGAAGTGAATTTTATTTAACAGACCTCTGTTTAATTTGTCATCACTGACAGTAAGCTCGGAAATAATAATATTCTGCAGTTTTTAATCCATTAAATAAAAATTTATGCATGATGGAGCAGTGCCACTGTTAATATGAATGCAAACGGCTGAGAAACTGCTGTCTCCTAGGCACTGTGCAGTACACTGATTAATGAAAATGGGCTCTCCCACATAGTCCCTATTTAATCAGAACGTTCCAATTTGTGTGGTTATTCCAATCTTAGCTTCATACTGAAGCAGCTTCCCTGAATTATAAATGTCTTCCAGGGAAGAATATTGATACTGTAGTTGGGGTCAGGTGGAGCTGGTCCCTGCTTCATTTGTGCATAACATTGTTCAATCCTTATTCTGCTTTGGCATATAGTTTCAGGATTAATCGGTGTAGTATCAAATGCAAATCATCTGGCTGAGAAATGTAAAAACTAAATTAAGCATATTCCACTCAAAGCTACTATAATTTGGATTGGTATAAAATGTACATTAAACTCATTAGAAGGAGAGGAACTATGGGCATTTGGATATCTGGCCACAGAGTGGAAGTATCTGATTGTGGGGTTTATCTGGCATTTTTAGGACTCAGGTTTGACACTCTCACTGATAGAACAAAGAAAATATTTTCCTTTAAAACTAAGTAATTAAAATGCATTTCAAATTGACTTGGGAACAAAGCGGGTGCATTAAATTCAAGCTGCAATCTACTACTGTGGAATGAAATTCCTTTAAAATAGTTTCCCAGTATTTTAGGGAAGTATTTTGTGTTACAGTCACGTTTGTCTGAGGCCCTCACTCATTGGATGCAGCATTTCTGATCAGTTAGATTTTGTTTCTCCCTCCCACAGCCTCACGCCCCTCCCCAATCTGCAGTCCCTCCCTCCCCAACATGTGGTCTGACCCAGCGGAGAAGTGAGTAAGCTACTTATTACTTGAGTCTGCCTGTCATGTTCAGTAATTGAAGCCCCAAGGCATACACAGACCCAGCCTTACTCTCCTCCACTGGCACTAACTGCTGAGGGCACTGTACCTTCAGTTAAGTTTGGGATTCTGGCAGTGAATCTGCCGCCCAACCCTAAAACTGACTGCAATCTGATTATTTTCTCTGGGTTGGAAGTTCTGTATTACAGTGCCCGGAGACATAATATGGTGGCATTGGATTCTTGCAGCAACCTGATAATGTATGCTTGTCGTTTGCCACACCTCCAAGTTTGGTATTGTTGGCAAATTTTGAAATTTCACTCTGTATTCCAATATCCAAGACATTTCTATATCGCAAAACAAAAACAGTGATCCGAGCACTGACCCTTGGAGAACACCACTGTGTACTATTCTTGAGTCTGAAAAACAACCATTTACTATGACTCCAACCAGTGGAGAGTTTTCCCCCAATACCCACTGACTTCAATTTTGTTAAGCCTCCATGATGTCACATTCAGTCAAATGCTGTCTTGATGTCATGGGCAGTCACTCACACCTCACCTCTGGAATTCAGCTGTTTTGTCCATGTTTGGACCAAGGCTGTAATGAGTTCTGGAACCGAATGGCCCTGGCGGAACCCAAATTGAACATCGGTGAGCAGGTTATTGCTGAGTAAGTGCCGCTTGATAGCATTGTCAGTGACACCTTCCATCACTTTGCTGATGATTGAGAGTAGACTGATGGGGCGGTAATTGGCTGGATTGGATTGTGGACCGGACATACCTGCGCAGTTTTCCACATTGTCAGGTAGATGCCAGTATTGTAGCTGCACTGGACGTGGCTAGTTCTGGAGCACAAGTTTTCAGTACTACAGCCAGACATTGTCAGGGCCCATAGATTTTACTGTATCCAGTGCCTTCAGCTGTTTCTTGATATCATGTGGAGTGAATCGAATTGGCTGAAGATAGGGTAGCTAGCCAATCTGATCCCCTTAATATCTTGAAATCGATCAAATTGCCCTGTAACCTTCTCAACTCCAGGGAGTACAACTCGAGTTTGCATAATCTCTCCTCATAATTTAACTCTTGGAGTCCAAGTATTATGCTGATAAATCTACATGACACTCTTTCCAAGGCTAGTATATCCTTCCTAAGGTGTAATGCCTGAAACTATTCACAGTACTCCATGTGAGATCTAACCAGGGCTTGGTATAACTAGAATTTTTTTTTTTTTTAGCATTTTTGATTATTTTTTGTACCTGTCCATGACATTTGAATCTATTTACATGGACCATTAAGTCTCTTTGGACCTCCACTGTGTCTAGCGTTTCACAATTTAGAAGGTATTCTATTGTATCCTGTTGGATGACCTCGCATTTGTCTGCATTGAAATTCATTTGGCATAGTTTTGCTCATTCACTTAATCTACTAATATCTTTTTGTAATTTTAATCTTCCATCTGCACTGTTTACGATGCCACCTATCCTTGTCGTTGACAAACTTGGATATGTGGCTTCTATCCTTTCATATAAGTTGTTAATAAATATAGAGAATAATTGAGTCCCCAACACAGATTCTTGCAGGACACATTCTCCTAATTGGAGTACCTGCCCATTATCCCTACACTCTGTCTCCAGCCACTCACCCAATTTCCTAACCAGGTAAATAATTTGCTTTCAATTCCATGAGCTACAATGTTAGCTAAGTCTTTTATGAGGGACTTTATCAAATGCCTCTGGAAGTCCATATAAATAACATCCATCGCAATTCCCCTCTCCACTACTATAGTTATTTCTTCAAAAGCTTCATTCAGATTCATCAGGCATGACCTATCTTTTACAAATCCAGGCTGAAAATTTTCAGCATGTTCAGTCACTATTCTTAAGTATAGACTCTAGTAATTTCCCAACAACAAATTTTAGGCTAACTAGTCTCTAATTCTCTGGTTTCCCGCTCTCATCTTTCTTAAATAAAGGAATAACGTGCAATTTTCTAGTCCAAAGGAACAGTTACTGAATTGAGAGGACATCGGAAGATTGTAGTTAGGGCATCTGCAATGTTCTCACCTACTTCCTTTAAAACTCTGGGATGGAAATCATCTGTTCCTAGGGATTTGTCACTCTTTAGTGCCATTATTTTCTTCATTACTGTTATTTTACTGACATTAATTTTGGTGAATCCCTGTTCCTGATTCAATAAAAGTTTACTTGGGATGTCTGACAGGCTGACCTCTTCCTCTACTGTAAATATTAATGCAAAATAATTATTCAGCATGTCCACTATTTCCTTATTTTCACTGACAACATCACTCTATCAGTTTTCAAGGGGTCCCCGTTGCTTCTGACCAACCTCTCTTTCCTAATGTAATTGTAATTTTTTTAATGTTAATTTTGATATCACTTGCAAGTCTCTTTCCATACTCCTTCTTGCAGCTCTTGGTCTGCTTTGTTACCCTTTGATGTTCTATGTATCTCTCCCAATCACCAGGAGCTGTGCTATTTTTAGTATTTTTCTTTGCTTTTTCTTTTCTTACCTCTTTAGTTGTCCGTGTTTTTCTTCGGCAGGTAAGGCTCTTTTCCCCCCCCCCCCCCGGGTATAAGCTGGTTCTGCATCACATTCTGCATGACTATTTGGATGCATCACCTGCCTTTCCACATCAGAGTGGAGTCATCATTTAACCTGTTAAAATTGTTGGAAAATTGCTGCACTAAAATTGGAAGAGAAAACTTTAAATTTTGTGGCATTAGCAAATCACTATTTCCTAATTTGCTTTCTCATTTCTCAATTCTGCATTAATGGCCTTGACCATTGTAGTTTGGTTTCCCAATTTCAAGCTGTTCTGTAAATGTATTGGGTAATTTTGGAGACGTGCCAAAGGTTAGAGATACTTTGAAGTGACATTTCATGGGCCCTCTTCAATTTTAATTGCTTTCTGACCTCTCTTATCTATCTATGGCATCCTATAACTACTAGCAGTTTGCTTTTTTTTAATGAACATACTTACTCTGTACCTTGGCAACTTATTATAAAAAAAACACCATTGTTGCTGTTACAGTCCTTTGTAATAGTTTCTCTTTCCACCTCCCCATAGCTAGCTCACTCCTGTCATTCTAAAATCTGCCCTAATCCAATCTGGTGTTATGGTGTTTGTACTGATTTTTTTCCCTTTCTAGTTGAATCTTGAACCGTATAGTGTGGTCACTGTTCCCTCAGTACTCACCCACATTTAGTTCATGTACCTGATCCAGTTCACCACTCATAACTAGACCAAATAATACCTCTAACCTTTTAGGCTGACAAATGTACTCCTTTAGGAAGGAGTCCTGAACACAGTATGACTTCCTTTACTCCAGTTCCAGGATATGGACTGCAGCATTTTAGACAAGTGGTAGTTAATGGAACATGCCAGTGAGGAGAGTGTTTAGGTTAGTTGAGTCTGGAGATGATGAAGGCATGTATCAAGTTTTCAGTGAAAAGAAGCTGAGGTAAAGCAAGGGGTAGTGTTGGCAGAAGTGGATAGGACGTGGTGCATTAGCTCACTTCAAAGCTGAACAGGATGCCAGGATAATAGTTGTATTCAACTTGAGTGTGTGGTTGAGGAGGGAAAGATAGATGGATTGATGGCAGAGGAGTCAGCCAAAGATGATGGCTTCAGCCTTCCAAATTTTGAACTGGAGAAGCAGACATTGGATGTCTGATAAGTGGTCTGACATGATCGAGGCAGCTGGATGAGGGGAAGCGTTGTTAAGATAGATCTGGGTGTAAATAGCATCTGTGTGAAAGCTGATCCCAATCCTACAGATGATAGATCTTTGGGGTGAGGTCTCTGAATGCGGGTTTCAGGCTGCTTTTACGTGCCAGCTGTGTTGCATTCCAGCTCCCTGGCATCCCACGGGGCTGGATGATGGATGAGAGGTGGTCTGATAAAACTGCATTGCATGTTGCAGAAACGTCCGGGATGAGGAAGGATGAAGTCTCGTGGTCACAGAGGAACCACCCCCATCTCAGCCCACCTCACCTTTCCGCTCCCCCCCCCCCCCCCCCAACAAAAGCAATATCTGCTCAAATTAATTACGTTACTACACACAAGGCCCTGAGCTGTAAATAAGATCCCCTGTGGCATGGGGAGTTGAGATCATCTCACTGCACCATATGGCAGCTGAAGGGTAGTCCTTGTTGTAATGTAGGAAACGTGGCAGCCAATTTACGCTCAGCAAGATCCCATAAATAGCAATGTGATAACAAACAGATAATTTTTTAGTGATGTTTATTTGGGGGATAAATATTGACCAGGACACCAGGAAGAACTCCCTTTCTCTTCGAATAGTGTCATGGGATCTTTTATATTCACCACAGAAGGCAGATGGGGCCTTGGTTTAACATTTCACCCGAAAGACAGCACCTGTCATGGTGCAACACTCCCTCAGTACTGCACTGGGAGAGATAGCCAAGATTATGCGCTCAAATTTCTGGAGTGAGACTTGAACCCACAACCTTCTGACTCAGAGGCAAGAGTGCCACCCACTGAGCTATTGCAGACACTAATGTTTGTTTAAAAGGTCAGCATGTGACTATTGGAGCATTCCACGTCTGAGAAAAAGGTTTGTGTCGAGTACTTCTGGCGGTAGTATTTTAAAGAGGGTGACGATAGTTTACTTTGCAAATTGCTGTCTTCTGATTAAGGTCTGGTATGTCAACATGTGTTGAAACAGTTGTCTTGTCTCTGCTGTAGGATATCACGCCGTACATGAATCCCTGTCCTTACACAGTCTCGCCAAACACGCACGTATCTCAGGTCTTCAACCTGTTCCGCACCATGGGACTGAGGCACCTGCCAGTGGTCAATGCTGTGGGAGAGGTGAGTTAAGGACGGGGATCACCTGACTGGATATGGGATCTTGAGTGGGGAGGGTGGAGGATCAGTGTGGGTGGGTCGGGTCAGTACCGGGGGAGGGAGATCAGCTCACGAGTGGGGGTCGGAGCATCACTGGAAGCAGTGAATTCAGCACATGTTCTTTCTGTCACTAAGCTGTGCTCATTCCTCAATTCGCTGTTTGCCTGAAAATATTTTCCACTGTTCCTAAAATCCCAGGTACGGCTGTCTCCTATTCTGCTTTCTCTAAAATATTAGTAAAAATAGAAAATTATGATGAGAACATGTGGGATTCCAGAGATTTAAGGATGTATGTGTTTCTGATGTGTCTGCTTTGAACACTTATTACCAAATATTTTGAGTTTGGATTGAGAGTCGGAACCTAATTAATGCTGAGCATGTTGCCAGAGTTGAAAGAAATGATTTATTGCAGCTAGTCAGGCAGACATATTTAATGGCTATCTTAAATTGCACTATTAATGAAATCCTGGGGACTGCATCACAGGAATCCTTCATTCTAGGTTTTTAATGTGAATCCATTTATACCAAAACTGGTGAGTTTCTTTGGGTCGGGGGGAATTTGAAATGGGAAAACTGCACATTTGCTTTTAGTCCTAACCCAGTCAGCTCCACTTCCTCTTTGCAAGAGCATAATCCAGCTCATCCTGAACATGCAGCAGGATTCTGGGATCTTACTGTGTCCTCACATGGAGTAGGATCAGAGCCAGTTAATTGAATAGTCGGTGGATCATGATAGCTGAAGATGCTGGAATCCCATCTGTAAAATGAAACTGAGTAGGCAGTGATCTATAGGTTTTATGTGGGTTTTACCTGGTTACCTTCAGGAATTGAGGGGGAATTTCTTCAGCCTGTCCTCATGGGAATGGTTAATGATTTCTGATATCAGTAAACATACCTATTGGCATAGCATTGTGATACTTAATGAAAACCACTTAGAGTTGTGAAATGGACGTGATTCAATGACAAGTTTAACAAAATAAAAATGGGAGGCAGGAGGAGAGGAGGGCACTTTCAGGTACTGTGTTGAGTGTGTATGTTTGTGCAGTTTGATGAATTCTATCATCTGAACCTATTTTTGTTTTTCATTTGCTTTAGATTGTTGGACTCATCACACGACACAATTTAAGCCATGATTTTCTATTAATGAAACTTCGGCAGCACAACATGACGATGTGATCCATTTCTTTACAGTGCAACATTTCAGAACCTTCTACCCTGCATTGCGACGACTTTGATTTTCAGGGGCCATCTGATAAGGGCAGGACATTTCTTGGTGCCAGTACCCCCCTCATTCATCTGCTAAACAAATTAACAAGCGACAGTCACTGAAGGACCTCAGCCCCTGACATTAGTCTATAATTCACAGCAATGATCGCGCCTGTTTAAAGTAGCTGGTGCTGATTTTGTTAATTGTGAAATTAACTACGATGTTTGTATATCTGTATTCATGAGACAGGGCAGCAGTGAAAGGGAAGGGTTTCATTTATATTAGCTAAGCTTCTGCAGTTGGGCCTCCAGTGGTCCATGGATTTTGCAGTGCGGGAAGTCAGTCGAACATTTTGTTGAGTTTTGCATTTGGTTGACTTTGCACATTGCTGAAGGTCAATCAGATCAGTATCAAAAGGACAGGTCTGGAAAAGGCACAAAACATTAAAACACTAACCAAGGCAAAATCAAGGTGCTCTCTAATGGAGTCAATCAGAAATAGGTAACAGACTAACACTTTTTTTGTTTCTTTGGCATTTTGTTCAAACACTAAAACTGCAGACAGAATCACTGGATATTGCAATTCAGCAAGTAAATCTGTTCATGGGTGCAAGCCTGGGGTTTGGTTTGAGCAATGCAGACAGAAAATGCTGGAAATACATAGTCCCCAACTGAAAAGAGCTAATATAGGAACTTCACCTCAAACAATGATGTGTCTGCTGAAGGACCTGCTATGTATTTCCAGCATTCATAGTTTGTTCCATTTCAGAACGACACAGACTCCTTGTGGGAGGAGTTTCTGTTGCCGTTAGTAACCACTACAGTTCAGTCTGAGCCTTGTGATATCCTTGCTGTGATCGCCATGGTAACATGGTTTTGGTTATAACTTGGAATTTACAGCTCCCCAATCAGTTCAAATAATGTATTGCATGACACTATAACAGTAAAATTTGATCTTTGATCACATTCAAGAACAATGGAAGGTTGACAGTGTAATGAAGCCTATGATTTCTTAGTATCTGTAATTTTAGCAGAGTCGCCCTTTGCTGTCAGTACAGCAGCCCAGGGAGGGGAGGAGGGGTTAAGTTGATTGAAGACAAACATCTGTTAATGCACTGAGGAATGTGACAAATGCTGCTGGAATCAGTAAGAAGAGGGAGTTGCTGGTTGAGGATTCTTGTGAAATTATTTAGAAACTGGCAAGCTGCCTTTCCTTGGTCTTCTGTCCCACTCTCAGCCTGGGCGAGTGTTGTACGGTGGACTCACCCCTTCACCTGGGCTTCACAATTATAAGGCAGATAATTATCTGAACAGAAAAAATTTGCAGGGCCATGGGGAAAGGCAGGGGAGAGGGACTAGGTGAGTTGCTCTTGCAGAGAGCCAGCACAGAGACAGTGGGCCGAATGGTCTCCTTTTGTGCTGTAATCATTCTGTGATTCAAATGAAGCTTGCACATCCATTGAGGGCAGGGTGACTGTCATTCTGTTTTCTGTAACTATAGAAGATACTTGAAGAAAAACAATTCCATGTTTTAAAATTAATTTTGGAGAAACAAACTACCTATGTGAAGGTTAAACTACACAAAGAGAACCCAGAGTTGGCAGCTCATAAAATGAACTGAAAGGGAAAGGGTCTAATATTGAGCTTTCATTCACAGACCATTGTTCTGGATTCTTTTTTTAATTAATTCTGTATTTTATATGGTTGAATTTTTGTCTTTGAAAGTTTCAATGTGCTTCAAACTTTAAAAACAAATTGATTTGGGACTTAAAGCATCTTAAAAGAAAAATGTTCTATTGCACCTCATCTGCCATTACTGTCTCCTTGGACCAGTGCTGTAGTCTCCAAGTTTTGATCATTTTGACACTATTACAAGATTACTGGGCAGCCCTTGTTGACCTGAACCCTGGCAATTTAAAATACTGAAAGCACCAGCAATCTTTATGTTCATTATTTGTGTTTCAGAGATGCTCCTGGTGTGTGATGAGCTAGAACCCCATGTTCTGTAAGAGGCAAAAGCAAAATCTTCCCGAGTTTTGGCACTGTTACTCTAAATGATCTTGGTGCTGTTTATTGCAAAGCACTTTCTTCAGTCCTGCTTTAATCATGGGACAATGCAGAGCACGAGTGACCTGCTTGGGGCTTGTCTGTTGTGTGAATCTCTGCACAATTTCTGAGGCAGGGGACGTTTAGTTTGAATTCAGTTTTGAGATGTTTCAGGCAGAGTTGGGTCGGGTCTGTCTGTGTACCAGGGGATCCCTGGGAACATGTGCCACAGAGCCCTAGGACCATGTGTGAAGTTTAAATCCAGGTGCCCATTTGGAGCCACTGATGCAGATCACCACTCTGATTAGGATTTATTCACCACAGGCAACAGTGCTAAAAACAGCTCTTTCCAAACCTCCAAATCTACAACATTCAAGGAGGGGTAAACATAAGAACTTCACCAGATGCGCACACCTGACCTGAGCTCCAGTCTCTAGCCACGTTACAATTGTCTGCAAAACCTGGAATATTCAGTATGGTGGATGTTAGTTGCTCTGATATGAGTATTATCACATTGTCATATTTGCACTTATTATTTGCTAGCTAATTATTTCACATCGGAAAGCTTCTGAAGCCAAATATAATTCTCATTTTATTTTTTTATTCCATGTTTTTAAAAGTTCTGTTTCTGTAATTATCTTTTATTTTTTAAGATTAGGTTGCATTGTAATAAACACTCCTATATGTGGTCTGTAAGTGTTGATTCAGAACTCTGACTTATTTCCTAAGCATTATCTTGGGAATTCTGTACCATTGTTAAATGGACAATTGTAGAATTAGTTACTCTTGCCAGGCTGGTACATTCTCCAACTCCTAACACCCTCCAGATTAATACTGGGGCTTAAAAGGTTATGAGGTTTGGTTGCATAAACTAGGCTTGTAATCCATCAAGTTCAGAAGGTTGAGGGGTGATCTAATCAAGGTGTTTAAAATGTTAAAAGGATTTGATAAAATGGATGGATAAAACTATATCACTTTCTTGGGGAATTCAGACAATGGGGCACAAACTTAAAATTAAGGCTAGGCCATTTCAGAGTGAAATCAGAAAGCATTTTTTCCCACACAATTGATAGTGAAATTGCGGACCCCCCCCCCCAACCCCCCAAAAAAAGGCTGTGGATTCTGGGAGTCAGTTGGAGCTTTCAAGACTGAGAGAGTCAGATTTTTATTAAATAGGGTTATCAAGTGATATGGAGCAAAGGTGGGTAAATGGAGTTGAGGTACAGATCAGCCATGATCTAATCAGATGACTGAGCAGATACAAGGGGCTGAATGGTGGTCTATGTCCCTATTTTGGGTGTTGGACAAGGACTCATGGTCCCCAGTCTCTCAGCAGGCAATGCCAGGACTCTGAACACAATGAAGGATTCATCACCAGTCACCAACCACCAGATAGTACCTCGGCTCATGCTACCTTTCACTTAGCTGCGACACTGATTTGACAGATACTTCCCAAACAAGTACATGATGGACATAACTACACATAAAGTAGCTTCCACGTGACAGTAAGTGGTTGTTAGTGCCATCGGTTTTGTGGCTGGAAGCACTGCCAAGCAAGAGACTGCTCGCACCAAGGAATGGTAGTAAGAGGGGTTCATACACAACTGAAATGTAGCAGCTAGCTGACAACTTTCTGTATTTCTTACTAGCAGCAACTATTTAGAAATCGTTAATGCTGTCAAGACTAGTGAGTTGCATAGAAATTATAACATGGTAACAGGCCATTCAGCCGAAACTATTCATGTTGGTGTTCATTGCTTATGTGAGCAGTTCCATGTGCCCATCTAGTTCCCATATCCTTTGATTTTCCTTTTCCTTTAACTTTCCTTTTCCTTTAACCACTTGTCTAACCATAGAAACTAACAGCACAAAGAAGGCCCTTCACACCTATGCTGACTCTTTGAAAGAGCAGTCACGCTTTGTCCCACATCCCCTCGTTTTGTCCATAATCCTTGTCTCAAGTACCCGTCAAACTCTCTTTTTAAAATTATATATGGAATCAACCTCCACCACCTTTCAAGTAGTGTTCCAGATCCGGACAACCCTCTGACTGAAAAAGTTTTTCATCTCCCCTTTAGATCTTTTGCCAGTGATTTTGAATCCATGATCTCTAGTTATAGACGCACTCGCCAGAGGAATTTTTTTTCCTCCCTATCACTCCATCAAAATTTCTCAGCTTGAAAACCTCTATTGGCTCACCTCTTAACCTTCTCTGTTCCAAGAACAGTCCTAACTTTTCCATCCTCCCTTGATAACTGAAGTCCCTCATCCCTGGTAAACCTTCCCTCTACTTTTTCTAATACCTTTGTTTCTTTCCTGAAGTGTGGTGCCCAGAATTGCCACAATACTAGAGCTGAGGCCTAACCGGAATTTATAAAATTTCTAGCATGATCTCCTTGCTTTTATATTCTATTCCTCTATTTATAAACCTAATGCTTTAAAAAAAACACTATCGACTTGCTCTGCCACCTTTAAAAAATTAGTGTATATGGACACTAAGGTCTATCTGTATGACTACACTTTTCAAAATGTACTATATATAGAATATTTGGAGTAGGCAGCAGCAGTTTGGGATGGCTGAGCAACAACAGTAAGAGCACTGGAGTGGTATGCATGAGAGAATGAATGCTGTTGAGAGCAACAGCAGGTTCATCCTCCACGGAGCTAGTCCTGGGTTGGCACCTCAGCAACAATTTGACATCCTGTAAGGCCCTTTCAACATTGGTATCTGCAACCATGATGGCAACAGCCTGAGCTTGCATGGTCGCAAGCTGACCTTGCATGATTTCATTCTGAGCGCCCACTGTAGCACCCTGGCATTGTGTGTCTTCTGTTTGAGCTGCAGTGGAAGCTGAGACATTGGCTTCCAGACTCTATCATGGTTGGGTCCACAAGTTTACTAATAGTGTTGGCCACCATATCCATGATAGAAAGGATGGTCTTCAAGCTCTGTACAAAACCCTGTGCCAGGTTGGCACCAGACACCTCCATGCTCCTTGATATTGTGCGTAGGCTTTCTAGCAGGCTTGTCAATGCACCAAGGATTTCATTGTGCATAACCATCAATTGACTTCTATAGCCCACCCTGTCATAGTGCACATCTGAGTCCTCTGCAGCAGAACTCATGGGCAACCTTGCCTGTGAGCTGGCACTTGCACTACCCTTGCCCTAGCTGCAAGCCACTCGTGTCAGCTGCCTCACCACATGTAGATCCCATCTCTAAGCTATTGTCTATATTACATGCAGCAAGAATAACCTATTAAATGTTGGTATTGCCTTTGCTTCAATTAGTAACTCTAGTAGTGTGTCCCCAGCCTCACAACCCGCTGGGTGAAAAAGTTTCTCCTGCTCTCTGTCCTGAATCTCTTGCATTTTATTTTGTATCTATGTTCCCTGGATCAAGACTCCCTCAACCACTGGAAACATGTTTCCTTCTACTCTGTCCCATCCTTTCATAATTTTAAACACAACTATCAAATCATCCCCTAATCTACTCTTTATAAAAAAAAAGTCCAAATTTTTCTAGCCTGTCCTTGTATTTGTATTTCCTCAGCAAGCAGCATCTTCGTGGATCTTTGCTCCATCTCCGCTGCCTAAATGTGACATGTTAATAAACAAGAGATTCTCACTACATTAAACTTAGAATTAACTGCAGAATTTTAGGAACAAAAAAAGCCACTAGGTTCAACAAAGCCCATTCCATGATCTTCAACCTTTCCACCACATCCTTCTGTCTTCAGGAAATCAATAATTTGTCTTGAACCCATTCCTACTCTGATCCAATGTTTGCCCTTGGCCACTTTGACTCTATAACACAGTTACCCTTTGAGTGAAAAAATTCGACTTGGTTTCCTTTATTACTCCTAACTTTCATATTTTAACTTGGCTCTTGGGATTTGAACCCTTTGTATTATGAATAATATCATTTCTGTCACCTGGAAGTCTCCTATTTTCAAACTGTGTGGAGCTGACTTCCTCAACCATTCCTTGTACTTTAATGCTTGGCTCAGTTGGTAACACACTTGCCTCTGAGTTAAAAGTTATGTGCTCAAATCTCACTCCAGAAGCTGAGTGCCCAATCTAGGTTGACACTCCAAGGTATTACTGAGGGAGTGCTGCATTGCCATAGATGATGTGCTGCAGATGAAATGTTACATGGAGGCGCAGCTGTTTTCATCAGATACTGATGAACCTATGGGTTATTTGAAGAACAACAAGGAATTCATCTAGTGTCTTGGCCAACACTCCTCCCTCCAACAAAGCGAGATTATTTTATTAATGTTATTGCCTATTAAAGAGACCAATCTGGGATGTACTGAGTGCAGATCGGAGAGTGGGAATAACATTAAAGGAATATAGTAGGATGCTAGTTTTCAACTAAAAGATCCCATGTACTGTTGGGCAGACAATTTTTCAAAAAGCGAGAATTTCCTGGCAGTTGAATCAACAGCATTGTTAGCACAGACCTGAGATCAGATCAGCTATCGTGCCATTGTGACATAAAAGAAAGTGAACTACACTCTTGAAATTACTTCTGCATTATTTTGTCTAATCATTACTTTGTAATTTATCTCATCTTCTCTCCTACTCTTTCCAACCTTAATGGTGGCCTGCATCATTGCCGTTGATTCTTCCCTTAGATTTCAAAATCATAATGTGATCACCTTAAATGGTGGAGTTAATGAGTGCAATTCAGGTTAAATCATTGTAAGGTATTTGAAGACCATAGAAATGAACGAGGAGTGAGTTTCGGAGTGAGGCTACCTGTGTATTATAGTTGTAGTCTGTATTCTCTACCTCAAAAAGCTGTTGAGGCTCAGTCAATTGAAAATTTTAAAACTGAAATTGATAAATTTTTGTTAGCAAGGGTTTTAAGGATTAAGGAGCCAAGGCAAGTAAATGGAGTTAAGATACAAAACAGCCATGATTTAATTGAATAAAGGAACAGCTTGAGGCATTGAATGGCCTATTTCTATTCCTAAGTTCCTATATCTAGTGTACCCATCACACTTTGTCACAGGGAGCCAGGTATTACATCCTGAGCCTGGAATTTACAAGTAACTAGTAGACTGCCAGTAGCATTGCCCATAATCAGTTGATGAAAAGATAAAATACAAGCTGGTAATTGGATTAGGAAAGAGACTTTAGCAACTTGCTCTGCAGAGCTACCTAATGGCCAATGCCTGCAACTATATGATACAGGAAAATTGAATGGGAAAAATGTAACCAAAATTTGTGACAACAGGAAGTAAGGTTTGTGGACAAGGATGGATGCCTTATTCACGATTTAATACACAGATTATTTACTGACCTCTAATTGACCTGAGGAATATCTACACATCCACAGTTAACCTGACTCTCAACAGGGAATACGTGAGCAGAAAGGAACAATGGCAGGTCGCAGACCTGAAACGTTAACTCCGTTTCTCTCTCCACAGATGCTGCCAAAGCTGCTGAGTATTTCCAGCACTTTCTGGTTCTATTTCAGATTTCCAGCATCCACAGTATTTTGCTTTTATTTCACATTTGTATCTGATTGGCTTAAATTATTAAACAGCGCAAATTACAATTTGAAGACCTAGGAAGCATACAAATAGTTAAAAGGGTCAGCAAAACTACCAAGTGGGATCTACTAAAGATCGATGAAAACAACAAATCAGGCGTTAGCAGTTAGCAACATGCACCAATGAAAAAGAGAAGTCAATCAAACTGATCCAAATATACTTTTAAACTATTATAGGACACCATCCTAGTTTCTGCATGATGCTGAAAACTTATGATTGGTAGTAAGTTTTGTAATATAATGAAGGTGTAAAAGTTTATAAATATTTCAAAAGTAATTAAACTTACCTATATATTAGTATTTTCTTTAGTTACGTCATCGAACAAAGTTTCCCATCAGAAATCAGGCTCTTGAAACCTGTTACCTGAAGAAAGTTGACATGGTGGCAGCTTACAGCTCTCAGTGTGCATCTACCAGCAATTTCCAGACTTGTTTATGATTAACAAGAAGGTTGAGCATTCGTGGAGCAGGACAGGATTGCACTTTGCATGCTTGTCTACTTCACTTCTGTTTATCCAAGACAAATTATTGAGGATGAAAATTCCTGAGGAGTTATATAGCTTATAGAAAAGAAAAGAAAGACTTGCATTTCTATAGCGCTTTACATGGCCAGAAGACATCTCAAAACACTTTACAGCCAATTTTAAAATGTAGGCACTGTTGTAACGTAGGAAATGCAGCAGCCAATTTTCTCACAGGAAACTCCTACAAACAGCAATGTGATAATGGCCAGATAATTAGTTTTATTGTGATGTTGATTGTAAGTTAAATATTGTCCAGGACACTGGGGATAACTCGCCTGCTCTACTTTGAAATAGCAGGCAGATGGGGCCTTTGATTAACGTCTTACCTGAAAGGCAGCAACTCCAACAGTACAGCACCAGAGCATAGAGTCATAACTACACAGAAGGAGGCCATTCAGTCCATCGAGTCCATCCTGGCTCCCTGCAGAGCAATTCAATCAGTCCCATTCCCCAACTCTATCAGCCCAGATATTTGTGCTCAAGCCCTAGAGTGGGACTTGAACCCAGAAACTCAGAGGCAAGAATGCTGCCAACTGAGCCACAGCTGACATGATAGGAGTCTGTACTTATAGCAGTAGTGAAAATTTGTATTCTAGCTCACTTGAGATAAAGGACAACATTCAATTAAACTTTTGGTTACGTTTTGTACCTGCCCACTAGTTTTCAATTATTTGTGTACTTGGATTCTTAAATCTCTTTGATCCTCTACACTATTTTCTCATGACTTCGAAAATATTCTAATTTATTTTTCCTAGATCCAAAGTGGATGACCTTACACTTCCCACATTGAAACTGGTTTGCCATTGTTTTACTTACATGCTTGATCTGTTATGTCCCTTTGTAACTTCTTACTCCCATCTGCACTACTTACTGTTCCTCCTAATTTAGTGTAATCTGCAAATTTTTTTAATATACAGCTCTATTCCTTAATCCAAGCTATTAAGAAATATGGTGAAAAACGGAGACCCCAGAACAGACCACTGGGGAGCACCCATTGTCACATCCTGCCAAACAGAATGCTTACCCTATATCTCCACTCTCTGTCTCCGACCTCCCAACTGATATCTAACCCTAGTCTAAAGGTTACCATCAATTTTGTGACCATCATATTTATGGCCCCTAGCTTCGGTTGCCTTCACAAATAAAAACATCTTCCCAATGTCTATCCTATCAAACCCTTTCATAGTCTTAAATAACTCTATTAGGGCACTCCTCAGTCTTCTCTTTTGCCCGTTCAATCTTTTCTGATAGGTATAACCTTTCAGTTCTGATATCATCCTTGTAAATCTTTTTTGCATCTTTTCCAGTGCTTCTATATCCATTTTATAATATGAAGACTGGAACTCTGCACAGTTAAGTGTGGTCTAACCAGGATTCTATACAAGTTTAACATTACTTCTCTGCTTTTCAATTCTATCCCTCTAAGAATAAACCTCAGTACTTTGTTTTCTTTTTTAATGGCCTTACTAACATTAATTTTAATTATTAGTATGTCTGTACCCCTAGACCCCTTTGCACCCCATTTAGACTCTTTTTTCCAAGGAGTGCATGGTCTCCTTATTCTTTCTACCAAAATGCACTACCTCATACATATCTATATGGAAATTAATTTGCCAATTATACACCCATTGGCTATCTCCTCCAAACATTCAACTAGATTATCAAACATGATTTAATTTAAATAAAACCATGCTAATTCTCTCTGACAACTCATTTTGTTCAAAGGCTCAGTCACACTAACCCAAATGACAGAATCTCGTAGCTTTTCCACAATTGACTGGCTTATGCTTGCTTGGTTTCTCTCTCTCACTCCTCTCAAATGATGGAGTGACATTAGCAAATCTCCAATACAATGCCACAGTTCCCCAAAATTAAGAGCACTTTGAAAGATTATGACTAACACTTCTGTAATTTCCTCACCTTTTAATACATTTGAGTGGAAATCATTAGGTTCTGAAAATCTATCTATCCTAAGTCCCATTATTTTCAGTATTACCATTTTTAAAAACTTATATTGAATGCAACCTTCCTCCCTTGATTTTAATTTTTAGTTTCCCTTCTGTCACTGGTATTTTATTCTCTTCCTCTGTGAAAACAGATACAAAGTACATATTTAATAAATCTGCCATTACCTTATTGTCTATTACAGTATCACATGTGCCTGTTTTTAATAGGCTCGCATCTCCCTTAGCCATTCTCTTACTCTTCATATATTTTGTTACATTCAGAAATCTTTGAAGGTGGCAGGGCAAGTAGGTAAATAGAGTGCAAAAGCAAGGAAGTGATGGTAAACCTTTATTATTCACTGGTTAGATCTCAGCTAGAGTATCATGTCCATTTCTGGACACCACGCATTAGAAAGGATCTTGAGGCCTTGGAGGAGGTTTATCAGAATGGTGCTAGGAATCAGTTATATGGAAAGACTATAAAGCTTGATTGTTCTCCTCAGAGCAGAGAAACTTAAGGGGAAATTTAATAGAGGTGTTCAAAATTATGAGGGATTTTGATACAGTAGATTAGGAGAAACTATTTCCAGTAAGGCCGGAGTTAGTGGGAGGTGGGCGGGGGAGGGCAAGAGATTTAAGATATTGGCAAAAAAATGCCAGGAGCCGGATGAATGATATTTTTACTCACCATATTGTTATGATCTGGAATTGCCTGAAAGGGTGTTGGAAGCAGATTCCATGCCTCAATTTTAAATTTCTCCTTGTTTTCAAATTCCTCCATGGACTCTCCTCCAACCTTATAATGCTCTGTGACTTCTACGCTCCTCCAATCGTTGCCTCTTGCGCAGCCCCCATTTTAATAGTTCCAACATTGCTGGCCGTGGCTTCAGCTGTTTTGGCTCTCAGCTCTGGAATTACCTCCCTAAACCTCTCCACTTCCCTCTCCTCCTTTAAGCCATTCCTTAAAACCTACATCTCACCTGTCCTAATATCTCTTTATCTGGCTTGTTTTCAAATATGTTTGGTAACATTCCTGTGAATTGCCTTGGGATGTTTTACTACGTTAAAGTCACTATATAAATACAGGTTGTTGTTGTGAAAAGAAAAAAATTCAGAGCAAGGGGGAAAAGAGCAGGACTAATTGACTAACTTTACCAAACAGCCGCCAGAGGCAGAAAGGCCATATGGCTTCCTTCTGTGCTGTAAGACTGTAAGAGAAAAATACTATTCGCTTTTATATTAAAATAAAAGCAAAGTACTGCAGATGCTGGAAATCTGAAATAAAAACAAGAAATGCTGGAAATACTCAGCAGGTCTGGCAGCATCTGTGGAGAGAGAAGCAGAGTTAACGTTTCAGGTCAGTGACCCTTCTTTAGAATGAGCAGATATTAGAATTGTGAAAGGTTTTAAGCAAGTAAAGCGGGGGTGGGGCAAGAGACAACAAAGAAGGTGTAGATAGGACAAGGTCACAGAGAATAACTGACCAGAAGGTCATGGAGCAAAGGTAAATAATATGCTAATGGTGTGTTGAAAGACAAAGCATTAGTACAGAGAGGGTGTTAATGGACTGAAAACTAAACAGCCACATGCACAAACATGAAAACAACAGTGGGTAGGCAAACTGAACAAACTAAGATAAAATAAACACACAAAGAATAAAAAAAGTAATAAAAATAAAAGTAAAATTGGGGGCCCATCATGCTCTGAAATTATTGAACTCAATGTTCAGTCCAGCAGGCTGTAGTGTGCCTAATCGGTAAATGAGATGCTGTTCCTCGAGTTTTTATATTAAGCAGGTTTCCATTTACATTCAATTCAGTTATTGAGTAAGTTGTACTGAAAACGCTTGCGCTCCCAGAGCTCGGTGTCCCAGGTGATGCTGCCCTTTCGCACTGCGACCTGCCACTCGGACCCGCCTCCTGCGCTTCATCCAGTTAGAGTTGAGCGAGTGCCGGTGATTGGCAGCTGCGATCTGTCACGTGACGCAGAGAATTGGCGCGAACCGGAAGTTGATGATAGTGTGCTGGCAGCGCGAGACGTCGTGTGGCGATTAACGACCCCGGCTCACGGGAAGATGGGGATCTGACGAACACGGACAGCCGATCGGGAGTGAGCGAGGCGACTGATGCCCCCCCTCCCCCGCACGACCGAGCAGCCCGATACAGTGAGTGATCTTTTTATTGGATTGCGGTCCGGGACGTGAGGGGGCATCGGGGGAGTGAGGGGGTCCCCGAAGGTGTGTATGCGGACCCCGAGGGGGGGTGCTGTCCTTGAGAAGGTGGGGGGGGGGTGCGGTCCCCGGGGGTTGGGGACGGGGGTGCTGCCCCTGAGAAGGGGGGGGGTGGGTGCCGTCCTTAAGAGAGGTTGCGGGGTGGGGGGGGGACGGAGCGGACTTTGGGGCCGCGGTAGGAACGGGAATTTCTGATTCAGTGAGGAGCCCAGCTCCCAAGCTCCGCTCCACTGCTGTTAAAATGATTTGTTTTTAAGATTTGCTGAAAGTGTTCCCGCATTATTTCTATTTATGGTGGTGACGGTAAGTTAAACTTCAGAGGTTTAACCCGCAGTCCGCTCATTGCTCGGGCGTGTTCACACAGCAGGGGTTTGCTCAGAGAAGTGGAGCTGGGGCTCCCAGTGTGGAGGCGGTGAATCCCCACGTTAACCCACTCCACATGGCCAGTCGATAACTGCAGCCAATTCCTGGGACCTGCTTCCCCGGTGAACACGACACACCGGCTGGCAAGTTGAGTCACATTGATATCCAGTTCAGATTTCTGTAATAAAGCTAATAAGCGCAAAACCGTGTTGTGTATGTTCACTTTCCATGTTTTGGGGCGTAAAAAAGGAACTGATTCACTCATTCTTAGAAAGTAATGGGTTAAAAGTTAGGTTCAGGAGGAATGTAACAGTAACAGGAGCAGCGTTTAACTTGTGAAGAAGGGACTCGAGGATCGCTCATGTCTCAGTCTGTGCTGAATTTTAAAATGGATAAGGAGTTCATTGAAGAAACTGAAACTGGGACGTTGAACTCGGTTCAAACACCTGAAATCACAGGACTGAAATGATCCTTAGACACTCATTTACTTTACATTTTATTCTGCAGTGGGAACTATACACCGTGTCTACATGTACTTAAGGTAAAACTACCAACTCCACTGATGGCTTTGTTTAATCTGCACCAGAGCTCACAGCAACAGAAAAACAAATACATTACAAATAAATAGTTTCATAATTATAAATAGAATTAAATATTGTTTAAATAGCAGCTGGCACTGTATGTACATTAAGGATTTAATCCGAGCGTCGAGCTTGTAAACAGTCTACAGGTGGGACACTATTCGTCATCAGTCAGAGTTTGTGGAGCAAAAATCAGAGGAGTGAATTAAATGTGGGAAGGTCGATGAACAGGCGGTGCTGGCAGTCTTGCTTGCGGAGTCACACCTGGGGATAGGAGAGAAAATACAATGAGCTGAGCAACACACACCCACAGCGCAAGATCCAACTTCTGAGTTAAATGCCAACATCTAACCTTGGGTTAAGAAGTTTGATATTAAAAGTGATCTGATTGAGTTGAACCCCTTCACTGTGTAAAGCGATGCTCTGTCCTTCCCTTCTTATCGGCGTGTCTCTAAAAGACTACACACATCTGTTCAGTCTGTTGAACCTCAGCTGAAAGGGGCTGATGTTACACATTTGCAGAGAATTCTTATGTAACTGAGCAAAGAGGCCCATTAGAATAGCATCTGTACAATAATTGTTCAAATGGACTGGCAGTGCAAGCAGGCTTTGCGTGCAAGTGAGCAAGTAACTTGCGTTAGTATTAAGGACGGCAGTGGAAAACTTGTGATCGGGTTAGGGACGGGGGGGGGGGGGGGGTAGGGAAAGGGCGGTAGGGTTGGGGTCAGGGAATTGGTAGTAGGGCTAGGAGCAGGGCAGGGAGCTAATGTTAAAGTTAGGAATAACTAGGCTTGTATTTCTTCAAGTATAGCAGGTTAAAGGGTGATTATAATAGGGGTGTTTAAAATGATTAAAGGATTTGATAGGGTATATCGAGGGGAATTATTTCCTCTAGTGAGGGAGTCCAGAACAATGGGGCACAATCTTAAATTTAGAACTAGCATGTTCTGGGGTGAGAAGTTCTGAGGACAGGTTGCGTAGACGAAGCATGCATTCCCTTGAATACAGAAGATTAAGGGTTGATCTGGTTGAGGTGTTTTAAACAATTAAAGGATTTGATAGGGTAAAGAGGGTTCTTATGTCCCTACGGGACAAGATGACAGGGAGCTGGTGATAGGGTACAGGAATAGGGACAAGAGGGCGTGGAGTGGGTGGTGGGGTTGGGGAAAGGAAGGTGAGGAACAGGTAGTCGGGTCGGGGACAGGAGGGCGATGAACTAGGGTATGGTGAAGCATAAGGCGGTGAGGAACAGTGGAAGGGTTGGGGACTGGAGGAGGAGGATGTGTCCAAGGTGCTGAAATTGAAAGCGTGAGGTAGGTTTGCGGAGTTGGTCTTGAATCCTTGGAAAGACGGAGCAATAAATAAACAGTCAGTTCTGACGAAGGGTCACTGACCTGAAATGTTAATTCTGTTTCTCTCCCCATAGATGTTGCTAGACCTGCTGAGTATTTCCAGCATTTCTTGTTTTTATTTACAATAAGTAATCGTTTATCGAAAACAGTCGGTTTTATACCTTTTAACAAGAGTCGGAGAGCAGCGCTCTCCAGTTTAGGGATTAATTATTTTGGTATTAGTCGGGGGTTGGGTTTGGAACTGAAGACTCGTTACGGCGAGTGTGCGGTGGAGACGCAGGCATTATCTTCACTGTAACATTGTACAACCCTTACCGAACACACCGCGACTGTCCCTTTACTGTAGATGTTTGCGGTGAAAAGGGGATGTGACGGTCGGAGAGCGGCTTGCTGAGCGATTCATGCTCAGATCCCCAGCCGTCTGCTGGAGTCTTATTCCAGGTCGGGTTTGTAATTTTAAACCATACCCTCGCGGTTTGTGGTGGAATGTGTCAATCTGATCCACTGCGCTGTTTATATGAACCATCTCAACTGTAAAAACGCATCGGCAATATTCTTCTCAGTGCTGCTCTTACCTTTAAACAAGCCGCTAACAGCCCAGGCCGCTCATGGCCCCGATTCTGTCCAGTTTCACTCCAAAGCAGCCCCGTGATGGCCCCTTTTTGCTCCTGCCTTTAAACCGCAGAGGATTGTTGCTGAGGTCTTTCAGGAGACGGGCCAGGACCGTTTCCTGGCGGAAAGGTCGGCCTCCGATCTCTCGGGATTCGCGGTCCCAGGGAAGCTCCAAATCGGATTGGTCAGCATTGAGATCGGGAAGGGAAGCGGCTGGCGATATCTCTTGTGCTTCATTGTTCAGCTCGTCTGAGGTGAAGTAGCGCCCATATTCATCTTCCAAAAGTCTGGATAAGGCCTGGAAAAAAGAGAAGTGGCGAGGATTTAGAGACCATATCTAATTGTTCATGGGTATAGATCAGAAAAGTATTGTAATTTACATGAAACATAATCCATATACACAGCGCTATGATTGGAATTTACAGTGTACGAAACTAAAACATCAGCCCAATCTATGCAGAAAAGAAGCGAAAGTGCAGTTTAGTGGTCAGTTAACCTGTTCCTTCACTGCCTATTGTTAGTCCCTCCACCCCAAACAGGAGCTAGCTCTCCGGTGTTTCCATTCAATGGAAAGGAGATTTCCGAGAATTTCCTTGCACAATATCAGGTAAATAGTTGAAGTGTACTTTTACCTGGTTATCAACAGAAGACAATTGAGGATGAAATACACCACTCGCCTCGACCTTGTCCACTCCTGGCGGATCAGCAATAAGCCGAGTGGTCTGAGACCACTGCAGCCATTGGTCTGATTCGGTGGCCAGTGCTTACTCTTTCAGCTGTAGCCTAGGTACTATGAAGCAATGGATCGCCCTTCCAGTAACCTGGCGTTTGAGCCTCTTACCTGCAGGCTGTCATCTGGTCTTGGTCTGGCTTGGGCTTGGATCAGAAGCACAAGCAAGAGACCGCAGTAGAAACTCGTTTGTCCGCTCATCTTCTCAGCTCGAGTTTCTGATTTGTGTTGGACCACTCTTCACGGCGAACTAGTTTCTTTACTTGCTTCCTCTTTCCCTGTTGCTTCTGTGCTCAGACTCCCGGTCTTTTATTTCCATGCTGGCTGACGTCATCCCACCGTGAATTATTATCCCAAATATTAATTCAGTCATCTCATTCCGTCACTTCCCTGAGATAAAGTGAATAGAAAATATGAAAAAGGAAAGTTTCCATTTGTCACTTGTTGATATGATAAGTGTTTGTGGGATGGATTAGTTTAACTTATATGGTAAGGGTTGCAGACACGAAGCCACTGCGGCAGCGAGATTTGTCATTTTAAACTGTTTGAAATCAATTCACTTTACATATCCTAGATGAGTATTTGTCCATCTTTGGGTTGCTCTGCCGAAGTAGAATCGAAATGAATGCAGCATCGCGTTGTCCAATTCAGTCCTGACCAACAGTTGTCGCTTTAGCAAAGATTTGGTTTTTCGTAAGGGTACATTACATTTTAACGTTAGAATAAACTACTCAGGATAGAATTAACCAGGATATGACTGGGTAGAGTGGCGTGTAAAGATGGCGAGGAATTTTCCTTTTGCAAATAACTGCTTCAGTAATAAACTAATATTCACAAAATAACCAGTACTCCCAATCACTCACTGTTCCATTAGCTCTTTCATTGTATTGCAATATTTTACAGGAATTTTCCAAATCTGAGCTGATTTCAGGTGCTGCGTATATTCGGACAATAGGCAATGCACATTCTTTGCGATATTTCAAAACAAGTAAGTATATCGAATAAACACCTTCCACTGTCCGATGGAGTAATGTGAATGGCACGGGATAGAAGCGACAGACATTCAATCAGTGCTAAATATTTTCTCCTTCAAACGGGTACAAAGAAAGTGACATTTTACCAACTACCAGGGCTGCTTGTTCAGAAAGAATTAAACCCCAACGCTGCGGACTGTAACAGAGCTGTGACATTCCGTACCGGGACAGACGGGGTCGTTGATTTTCAAGCATTTTAGTATGAATTTAATATACCTATATATTTACAAATGCAACTAATACATTACAGTAGTGAATACAAAAATACTTCATTTGCTATGAAGCGCTTTTGTGCGTCCTGAGGTCGTGAAAGGCAAGGTCTTTCTTTTTAATACGTTCCACGGACGCATCTTAAATCTGTGCACACAGTTCGTGGCGCGTTGACACATTGAATAACAGAAGAACGACTTAAACTCAGTGCCAATTAGTGAAATGGTAACATGTTGGAAGCATAATCTGAGGAGACAGAAAATTTGGGTAACACGCCACATTTCATTCAGTTTACATAGAGGATGAATCTATGAGAGGCTAATAAAGTGGCATGACTTTGAGATGTGACAGAGAACATCCTTACAAAAACTGTAACCTTTTAAAGAAATGACACTGGAAGCCCCAGCCCATGGTTGCATGGAATGCCTTAGGAGTTGTGTCATAACATAGCAGATTGCACTCTGCAATGCGGAAAGTTCTAGAGAACTGTCAGATATCTGACAGGAAATAACTAGATGGTCGGACCAGATAACGAGTGGTCCCTCCTGTGTCTCCAATTATTGTTATCTGCTATCAGATACGACGGTCAAAGAACCTTAATTGTACTTGTTTGATAGATTTTACTTATTTAGCATGAGTGAAATGTAACGATGTAATTTAAAGTCATGCCGAGCTTTTTAAAATGGATAATGTTTATGCACTTTAAGTAAATGTATGGAAAAACATGAGATTCTCGCGTTATTTCAGTGGAAGATTGGAGGCTTGTTGGAGTGTGCCCGGTTAATTCAGTGTGTTACCCGCACCAATAGGAGAAAGCACTTTGTTTCATAAATACAATAGCAAAATACTGTGGATGCTGAAAATTTGAAATAAAAGCAGATAATCAGAACTGATGAAAGGTCATTGACCTGTAAAGTTAACCCTGTTTCTCTCTCCATAGATGCTGCAAGACCTGCTGAGTATTTCCAGCATTTTCTGTTTTTATTATTTTATGATTCATTCGTTCCGCAACGCACTTTCCTACTTTTAATACACATTTGTTACCAGCTTTTCTCTTTGATTTAAACTGACATGCTTGTCAATATTTTTAGTGGCTTTCAAAAATGAAAGCCGTTGTAATGCTGCTGCCCCCAGGACCCATGACCGAAAGTTTCGGATGCGAGACCCATGGGTGAAAGATATTGGACAGTTGGTTTTTATCAGACAGAGCAAGACTTCCAATGGCTGTCCCAGGCAAGATACATGACCGCATGTTCTGTAAGAAAGGAGGAAGGGGAATGTGGCCCTTCCGTAGCTTGTGCTTTTTAAGGCTATGTACAGAACATGTCTCCTTCCCTCGCGGGTTCTAGAAACAGATTGGCTGAAGAACGGAGTAGGAGTGGAGGTTGAAACTGAAAATAAGGTGCGAATGGCTTACTTTGTGACGTTTCGGATCTCACGCAAGTTCCAGCTCCCTGATCGAATCAAAAAATCTTTCAATCGGCGGCGTGCAAAGGACAGCCCTTGAGACCAACTGGAAATGTTTTGAGTGATTTGCAGTTGAATAAATGAATGTTACTGTTTAGCTGTTTAGAATGCTGGGTTTCCACAAGCGCCCCATCATGATTTAAGCAATGAAGTCTATGGGCGAATTTCGGAAGAGTTTCTTGCGATTGTCCGCCCAGGGAAAGAGCTGCGGAACCCCAGGAAATGTGTAGACGCCATTTATATGTTTTTCCCAGAGTTTCCTTGGGTTTTCCGCCGAAGTTACGGTGGCTGATGGGGAGAACTCGCGGATATTGCCCCTACAATACATCCCTTGCGGAAAATTCCTGACCGACTTTGGCAATAAATACCCCCCACCACTCCTGGGAACGTTTGTTCCCAATTACTTTCCTTTGGATTTGAAGTTATTTTCAAGTAGTCAAAACTACCAGTCAGATCTATTTAGTTAATGAACGCTGAGATAAAACTGTCTTCTATGTTGGACATGTCTGTGCTCGTATTTCTAGACGATCTTGTCTGGCAACAGCTGCCTTTTTAGTCTGTTGGGTCATTTTGGCGAGCCATTGAGCGATGTAGGCATGAACCCGTCAACCTGTATTTTATTAGTGTTGATCGGTAAATAAGCTCTTTAGAGGAGTGAATTTTAACGTTGAACGACGGTGTAAAATGAACGCTATCGGAATTAGTCTTCCATTATACATCGCCGCTGATTTCACTTTTTGCGAGGTTGAATATGTAATCTGTTTGGGCGAGAGAGATGTCAAGCTTTTTAAATCATCTGTTTCATTTTACTTCTGGAAACTAATTGTACCAATCGTTGAACCAGCCGCAATGCCCTGTTCTCACTGAAAAGGTACCACAAAAAAGGCTGGTTAACAAGATTGGGGCTCATGGACTCGGAGAGTCAGTGTCCAATTGGATAAAAAAAATTGGCTTAAGGGCAGAAAACAGCGAATGGTGGTAAATGGTTGCTTTTCAGACTGGAGCATGGTATATAGTGGTGTTCCCAAGGGTCAGTGCTGGGACCACTGCTTTTTTGCTGTATATAACTGACTTGGATCTTGGAATACAGAGTAAAATCTCAAAATTGGGGGTGTGGCAAACAGGGAGGATGATATGAACCGCCTGCAACATGACACAGACAGGTTAAAAGAGTGGGCAGACAGGTAGCAGGATGGAATTTAACACTGACAAGTGTGAGGTGATGCATTTTGGCAGAAGGAATAGGGAGCGGCAATATATACTTAATATCACAGTTCTAAAGAGTGTGCAAGAACAGAGGGACCTGGGGGTGCAGGTGCATTGATCTTTGAAGGTGGCAGGACATATTGAGAGAGTGGTTAGTAAAACCTATGGGATCTTGGGCTTCATAAATAGAGGCATGGAGCAGGGAACTTATGTTGAACCTTTATAAAGCTCTGGTTAGGCCCCAACTGGAGCATTGTGTCCAGTTCTGGTCACTACACTGCAGGAGGGATGCGAGGGTCCTTGAAAGGGTGCAGAGAAGATTTACCAGAATGGTTCGAGGGATGGAGGTTTTTAGTTGCAAGGTTAGGTTGGAAAAGCAGGGTTTGTTCTCCTTAGAACAAAGGAGATTGAGGGGAGATTTAATAGAAATGTACAAGATTATGACAGGCTTAAATGTTCACATTAACTAATGGTACAAGGACTAGGGGACACAGATTGAAGGTTTTGGGCAAAAGATGCAGGGGGAATATGAGGAAGAACTTTTTTCTGCAGCGGGTGGTAATGGCCTGAAACTCGCTGCCCACAAGGATGGTGGAAGCGGAAACAATCAATAACTTCAAGAGGAAGTTGGACGGCCACTTGTGGGAAATAGACTTGCAGGACTATGGGGATTGACTATGGGGGAGTGGGACTGACAGGATAGCTGACATGGACCCGATGGGCTGAATGCCCTCCTCTTGTGCCGTATATAACTCTATGACCTGTGTCTGCTGCCCAACCCTGTATCTGTGTTTGCTTAGCCCAGGGTATGACATGTGCGGTGATCCATCCCCTTGCTTATTAGTCTCCAAACCAGCATGGGTTGAATTGAACCTTGCCCCCTCTCTCCCTCTCTCTCTCTTGCTTCCACTCCCACACTACGCGTAAGGCATTATCTTGGATTAACTGAGCGTGAAGATTCCCAGTCACAGGTCTACCGCTCCTAGTCCGAGTAATGAGTGGGACCAGCTGATCATCATCACAAGGTCCCTGTGGAGGACGTGGACTTGGTTGGGAAACAGATCAGGTAACTGATTCCGTCATGATGTGATTCCAATATTCCATCAACAGATATGTAATGTTGAAAGCAATTGGAGCCCGACAGTCCAGGACTACCTGCGTGCCAAACAGCATAAGCAGCATGCGATAGACACAGTGAAGCGATCCCACAATCAACAGATCAGATCTAAGCTCCGCAGACCTGCCACATCCATTTGTGAGTGGTGGTGGGCAATTAAACAACTAACTGGAGGAGGTGGCTCCACAAATCATCCCCATCCTCAATGATGGGGGAGCCTAGCACATCAGTGAAAAAGATAAGGCTGAAGCATTTGCATCCATCTTCAGCCAGAATTGTGGAGTGGATGATATAGCTTAGCCTCCTCCTGAAGTCCCCAGCATCACAGATGCCAGCGTTCAGCCAATTCGATTCACTCCATGTGATATCAAGAAATGGCTGAAGGCACTGGATACTGCAAAGGTTATGGGCCCTGACAACATTCCGGCAATAATTCTGCAGACATGTGCTCCAGAACTAGCTGCGTCCCTAGCCAAGCTGTTCCAATACAGTTACAACACTGGCATCTACCTGGCAATGTGGAAAATTGCCCACGTATGTCCTGTACACAAAAAGCAGGACAAATCTGACCCAGCCAATTACTGCCCCATCAGTCCACTCTCAATCTTCAGTAAAGTGATCGAAGGTGTCGTTGACAGTGCAATCAAGCGGCACTTGCTCAGCAATAACCTGCTCAGTGACACTCAGTTTGGGTTCCGCCAGGGCCATTCAGCTCCTGACCTCATTACAGCCTTGGTTCAAACATGCACCAAAGAGCTGAATTCAAGAGGTGAGGTGAGAATGACTGTCTATGAGATCAAGGCAGCATATGACTGAGTATAGCATCAAGGAGCCCAAGCAAAACTGGAGTCAATGTGAATCAGGGGCAAAACTCGCCACTGGTTGGAGACGTAGCTAGCGCAAAGGAAGATGTTTGTGGTTGTTGGAGGTCAATCATCTGAGCTCCAGGACATAATTGCTGGAGTTCCTCAGGGTAGTATCCTACGCCCAACCATCTTCAGCTGCTTCATCAATGACCTTCCGTCCAACATAATGTTAGAAGTGGGGATGTTCCTGGATATTGCACAATGTTCAGCATCATTCGCAACTCCTCAGATACTGAAACAGTCCGTGCAGAAATGCAGCAAGACCTGGACAATATCCAGGCTTGGACTGATAAGTGGCAAGTAACATTCGTGCCACACAATTGTCAGGCAATGACCATCTCCAATAAGAGAGAATCCACCCATCTCCCCTTGACATTCAATGGCATTATGATTGCTGAATCCCACACAATCAACATCCTGCGGCTTACCATTGACCAGAAACGAAACTCCATCACTTTACTGAAGATCTGGAGTAGACATATAAATACCGTGGCTCCAAGAGCAGGTCAGAGGCTAGGAATCCTGCGGCAAGTAACTCACCTCCTGACTCCCCAAAGCCTGTCCACCATCTACAAGGCACAAGTCAGGAGTGTGATGGAATACTCTCCACTTGCCTGGATGGGTGGAGCTCCAACAACACTCAAGAAACTCAACACCATCCAGGACAAAGCAGCACGCTTGATTGACGTCTCATCCACAGACATTCACTCCCTCCACCACTGACGCACAGTGTTAGCAGTGTGTACCATATATAAGTTGCACTGCAGCAAGGCTCCTTTCAATGACCTCTACCACCTAGAAGGACAAGGGCAGCAGATGCTTGGGAACACCACCACCTGCCAGTTCCCCTCCAAGCCACACACTAGCCTGACTTGGAACTGTATCGCCGTTCCTTCACTGTCGCTGCGTCAAAATCCTGGAACTCCCTTCCTTACAGCACTGTGGGTGTACCTACCCCACATGAACTGCAGTGATTGAAGAAGGCAGCTCACCACCACCTTCTCAAGAGCAATTAGGGATGGACAATAAATGCTGGCCTAGCCAGCGACATCCACATCTCTTGATTGAAAAAAAAATCACTTGCCCCCTCCACCCCTCCTCACTCCCCAACACTAATACAGTGACCAGCAGTGACCAGGTGGTTGTTACACAACTAACAAGTTAAGTCCTTCCTGGCTATATAACATATACTAGGGATTCTTCATGTAGCAAACAACTTGAATGTATTGTTACCATTTTGTAACTACAGCATATACATATGCCACGTGCAATCCAACTATGGCTCCACCAGTGGGAAATACAGGAGCCTCAGCACAAACTACTGCTGCTCTGCAACCTAATTATAGTAGATACCAATCCTTGTATGTGTGAATGTATGACCTAATAACGAGCCTTCAAGTACCTGTTGTGCCAAACTACAGAATTTCTGCATCAGTTTTATGATTGACATCAGCTCCGTGGAAGGACAGCTTAATGTTTTCGATGTGTCAGTCAAGTGTCATGTGCCAGGTTTACCCTCCAGCAGCTGCTTAATCTAGGTCTTAATGTGAGGGGCTTTGATAAAGAACCAGTTTGTGCACTTTGTCTGTGCTTATTTTTGCATTACAAGGCAGGAAGAGTTCTGGACTTGGTGAGAAAATGGGTGTTTAGATTGGCACTAAATTTCTGTTAAAGTTCTGTCTCATTGATGTTGCATCTTACTTATGCCATGGTGTGTATTATACTGGCTTTGATGAGTATATGTCTGGCTCAGTTGGTAGCACTCTCTCCTCTGAGTATAACATTCTGAGTTTAAGTCCTAAACGAATCGAGCACAAAATTCAAAGCTGATGCGGTAGTGCAGGACTGAGGGAGTGTGGTGCTGTCTTTCAGATAAGATGTTAAATTGAGACTCCATCTGCTTGGTTGGACGTAAAGGATTCCATGGCATTATTTTGAAGAACAGAGGGGTTATCCCTGGTGTCTTGGACAATATTTATCCCTCAATCAACATCACTAAAATATTTGGTTTTTATCACATTGCTGTTTGTGGGAGTATACTGTTGCAAATTGCCTGCCAGGTTTCCTACATTACAAAAGTGACGATACTTCATTTGAGATGTCTGATGGCTATGAAAATCGCTATATAAATGCAAGTCTTCTGACACACTTTCACTGTGTTTTATTGAAGTAAAAGATCTCTGTTCAAAAACAAACCATTTTACATTCTGCATGCAGTGGTATTGCCAACCACCCCTAACTTAGACTTAAGCTGATAGTTGGGCTTTCCCAGGGTCCTTCAGTTGCAATTTCAGAAGAGCACCAAAAATCTGATCTTTCAAATGTACTGCACTGCAACCGTTATTTCATTGCAATTTCAAATGCCTGTCAGGAACAAGTGAAATTGGAGCGGGACAAAATTAACAGTCACATGGACAAGTGTGGATGAATTAAGGAAAACCAGCAGAGATTTGTTAAGGATAAATCATGTTTAACTAACCTGCTTGAGTTTTTTGATGAGATAACAGAGATGGTTAATGAGGGTAATGCGGTTGGTGTGGTGTACATGGACTTGCAAAAGGTATTGGATAAAGTTCCACATAACAGGCTTGTCAGCAGAGTTAGAGCCCATGGCATTTTTATTTATTTATTTGTGGGATGTGGGCATTGCTGGCCAGGTCAACATTTATTGCCATTCCTAATTGCCCTTGAGAAGGTGGTGGTGAGCTGCCTTCTTGAACAGCTGCAGTACTTGGGGTGCAGGTACACCATAGAGCTTAGGAAGGGAGTTCCAGGAACTTGACCTCGAGACATTGAAGGAATGGCGATATAGTTCCAAGTCAGGATGGTGTGTGGCTTGGAGGGGAACTTGCAAGTGGTGGTGTTCCCATGCATCTGCTGCCCTTGTCCTTCTAAGTGGTAAAGGTCATGGGTTTGGAAGGTGCTGTTGAAGCAGCTTTGGTGAGTTGTTGCAGTGCATCTTGTAGATGGTACACACTGCTGCCACTGTGTGATGGTGGTGGAGGGAGTGAATGTTGAGGGTGTTGGGTGGGGTGCCAATCAAGCTGGCTGCTTTGTCCTAGATGGTATCGAGCTTCTTGAGTGTTGTTGGAGCTGCACCCATCACACTCCTGACGTCTGGCTTGTAGATGTGGACAGGCATTGGATAGACAGGAGGTGAGTTACTTGCCACAGAATTCCTAGCCTCTGACCTGCCCTTGAAGCCACAGCATTTATGTGGCTGGTCCAGTTCAGTTTCTGGTCAATGTTAACCCCCAGGATGTTGATAGTGGGGGATTCAGTGATGGTAATGCTATTGAATATCAAGGGGAGATGTTTAGATTCTCTCTTGTTTGTGATGGTCATTGCCTGGCACTTATGTGGCACCAATGTTAATTGCCACTTATCAGCCCAAGCCTGGATGTTGTCAGGTATTGCTGCATTTGGGCATGGGCTGCTTCAGTATCTGAGAAGTCACGAATGGTGCTGAACACTGTGCAATCATCAGTGAATATTCCCACTTATGACCTTATGATGGAGAGAAGGTCATTGATGAAGCAGCTGAAGATGGTTGGGCCTAAGACACTACCCTGAGGAACTCCTGCAGTGATGGACTGGGACTGAGATGATTGATCTCCAACAACCATAACCATCTTCCTTTGTGCTAGTTATGACTCCAGCCAGTCGAGAGTTTCCCCCCTGATTCCCATTGACTCCAGTTTTGGTAGGGCTCCTGGATGCCATACTTGGTCAAATGCTGCCTTGATGTCAAGGGCAGCCACTCTCATCGCACCTCTTGAAATCAGCTCTTTTGTCCATGATTTGACCAAGGCTGTAATAGGGTGATGAGCTGTCAGAACCTAAGCTGAGTGTCAGTGAGCAGATTATTGCTAAGCAAGTGCCACTTGATAGCACTGTCATTGACCCCTTCCACCACTTAGCTGGTGATCGAGGGTAGACTGATAGGGCAGTAATTGGCCGGGTTGGACTTGTCCTGCTTTTTGTGCACAGGACATACCTGGGCAATTTTCCACATTGCTGGGTTGATGCCAGTGTTTTAGCTGTACTGGAATAGCTTGGCTAGGGGCGTAGCTAGTTCTGGAGCACATGTCTTCAGTACTATTGCTGGAATGTTGTCAGGGCCCATAGCCTTTGCAGTAGCCAGTGCCTTCAGCCATTTCTTGGTATCATGTGAAGTGAATCGGATTGGCTGAAGATTGGCATCTGTGATGCTGAGGACCTCAGGAGGAGGCCGAGATGGATCATCCACTCGGCACGTCTAGCTGAAGATGGGTGCAAATGCATCAGCCTTGTCTTTTGCACTGATGTGCTGGACTTCCTCATTGCTGAGGATGGTGATGATTTGTGGAGCCTCCTCCTCCTCTCAATTATTTAATAAAAGGGTCACTTGCAGCATGGATTCAAAAATTGGCCGAGTAACAGAAAACAGTAGAGGTGAACTGTTGTTTCTTAGATGGAGGATGGTATACAGTGGGGATTTCAAGGGGTCAGTGTTTGGACCCTTGCTTTTCCTGATACATATTAATGACCTAGACTTGAATGTACGGGGCACAATTTCAAAATTTGTGGATGACACAAAACTTGGAAGTATTGTGAACTGTGAGGAGGATAGTGATAAACTTCAAGAGGATATAGACAGACTGGTGGAATGGGAGGACGAGTGGCATTTGAAATTTAATGCAGAGAAGTGTGAAGTGGTTCATTTTGGTAGGAAGAACGAGGACAGGTAATATAAAAGAAAGGGTACAATTCGAAAGTGGGTGGAGAAGCAGAGGGTCCTGGGGGTGTATGTGCACAAATCGGTGAAGGTGGCAGGGCAGGTTGAGAAAACAGTTAACAAAGCATATGGGATCCTGAGTACAAAAGCAAGGAAGTTATGATAAACCTGTGTAAAACCCTGTTTCAGCCTCAACTGGAGTATTGTGTCCAGTTCTAGGCACTGCATTTTAGGAACGATTTGGAGGCATTAGGGTGCAGAAAAGATTCATGAAAATGGTTCCAGGGATGAGGAACTTCAGTTATGTGGACAGACTGGAGAAGCTGGTATTGTTCTCCTTAAGGAAGAGAAGATTAAGAGACGATTTGAAAGAGGTGCTCAAAATCATGAGGGATCTGGACAAAGTAGATAGGGAGAAACTTTTTTACATAGCAAGTGGTTAGTATCTGGAATGCACTGCCTAAGAGTGTGGCGGAGGCAGATTAGATCATGGCTTTCAAAAGAGAATTAGACAATTATCTGAAGAAAAAAAATTGCAGCGCTATGGGGAAAAGGTGGGGGAGTAGGGCTAGGCGAGCTGCTCTTGCAGAGAGCGGGCACGGACACGACTGGCCAAATGGCCTCCTTCTGTGTTGCAACCATTCTGTAATTCTGTGTATAGGATGCGTTGTGTTTGAAGTTCTGACTTGACACAAAAAGCTGGATTAAAGTTATCAGCTCTTGTATCCACTTTGAGTTTTATCAGTGTGGAACATAGCTTTCGGCTAGCGGATGGGTCAGAGATCATAGATTTCAACAACAACAATGTCCCAGTATTCGGTTCTATAACTTTATTGGTCCCAATTTCTAGTTGATAAAATATTTGCATTCATTTTTTTTTCTACATTATGACCATTTATATAGAAAACAGAAAAGAGGCTATGAGGTCACTGCGAAAAGTCAGTTTCCAGCTTTGATGTAGAATTTCTAACACTGGAAGGAAGTAAGCATGGGTCTGGAAATGACAGAGAATGACTGGGGGTAAGCCTTGGGAATGTGCTGTATGTTTCCAGTTTCCTGGAAATGTACATTGTAAACACGGTTTCCAAACAAATTTCCGGATTTGGCGTCCATAACAACAGAAGAGCGCTCTGCCCTAATGTTGCTGGAAGGGGCTGTTTGAATTCTCTGGTAACACCGTCCATGCCGCTGGAACATTCAGCTCCCCTGCCCCACAATTATCGTGCACAAAAACATTACTGGTGGTGGCAACAATGTTGAATCGAAGGGCCATTCATATCGAATGCTGCATTTTCGTTTTATTTGAGTCTAATAACAAGGAATGTAAAACAACAATAACATCAGTTACTCTGGAATGAGTACATTATCACTTTTAACATAAAAATTGGTGCGAATGATGGGTTGGCTCATTCGGCGACTTGTATTGCTTTGTGCTTCTATTGCACACCTGCTCAGCAATGGATAACATGAAGGCGAAACATTGCTCTTTAACACATCATCCTCACTAGACAGCAGAGCTTTTCATTTTCTTAAAGATCCAGCTAATTAAAGCATTAGTAAGGGCGAATAAAGGACTTTGTTTATTTTACAACTCTGAGATTATCCTGAAACAAAATTCATCAGCAATAGAAGTGATTGAATAAAATAATATAAAAAAATAAAATAAATATGTATTCCCAATAGAGTATCCGTATTAATTTTATAACAACCTACTTTAAAACCCACATCAGTTGTACCAGAATTCGCATTAGAGCAACCACATGAACATGGAACAGAGACATAAATTTACAAATACATTTCTCTTAAATTAATATAAATAGCTCTTCGTCTCAAAATTATAAAATTCAATAACATTTACACGATCCCATTAAGCATGGTTACTATTAAATTAAACTTGTAAACATTCTACATTGAGTGACTAGAATTTAACATTTGGACTTTGTAGAACATGAGTCGAAAGAGCTTTAGTTGAAGTCAACTGATACGTGGAGAGAGCGATAGGCAGGCTGTTCTTGCAGTCCTGCACTTTCAATGAAGCCCTGTGAAGAAAAAGAGAAAGTCAGTTTGATGTGTGGAAAGCAGACGTTCAGAGTTAATCAATTAATCGTTTGAACACGCAATGTTGAAAAGCGATTTTAGTGATATGGAGAGGATTTGATTCTTACAAACATGTAAATCTTCCTTGAAACTTCCTTTTTAAATCCATTTCGTAAACAATATGTTTACATTGCATTATTTATTGATATTTAATAATCGGATTACACAATTAGTGGACAGTAAAAGGTAATCTTTAATTTAAACTAATTGTATTAAAGGTCCTTAGTTTTAATCGTTTTTATTTGATAAATAAGAGCGAGTCTTTTAAACAATAGCGGAATTCATTCGGCAAACGTCATACTCTGCAATTTAATAAAGTTTTCTGTTTAATGACAAATGAATATGGCGGGTAATTTTCCGAGATTTGCTGACTTCCCTGATTTGTAGATCAATGAAGCTCTAGATACAATCTCAGTCACTGAAAAAAATCAGCAACACAGTCGTTTCCTTGTTATTCTTGCCCTGTTCCACTCTTTCCGATGCTGGCGCAGAACTGCTAACCTGTCCAGTTAGTTTTATTTTACATGTGGTGAACGTGACCACGTCTTTTTGCTAAACCTATCTTGAAGTTCATCCAAATAGCATTTTATAGCCGCTATTTTCACCCTCAACTAAAGTGAAAGTGAATGGTGAAGATGAGATTTCCAATTAGAGTGGTAGACAATAATCGGTGTTACTGTCCAATTAGAAATCTCTTACCTTAAGTTAAATGGTCAGCATCCCAGGTCGCTCATTGCACCAATTCTGTCCAGTTTCACTCCAAAGCATCCTCCTGTAGACCCCTTCTTGCTTCGAGTCTTGAATCTCAGTGGACCGTTGGCGATGTCACTGAGGAGTCGTATCAAGGAGCCATCAGGAACCCTGTGTCTGCTTTCGAGGTCCTGCAAGTTCCAGTCCCAGCTACGTTCCAACTCGGGCTGATCATTTTGCAGGTCGAGAGAGATGCCAGCTGGAGATGTCTCCTCTGCTCCGTTGTCTAAATCTTCATAGGACAGATTGCGCTCAACCTGCCCCTCTAATTGTTTGGTCAAAGTCTGCAAATAAAGGAGGTGGGGAGAGTTAAACTTACAAAGCCTTGAAGTATTTCTTTAAGTAGCGTAAGTATTATACAGGAAAACATGACGTTGTGGGGTTGAACGCAGAGTTACAATGACACGTTGCAACAATGTCAGAAAATTGAACTGTATGTTTGTTGAAGCATTTCATATCCTTCATTAACTCCAGTGTACTCAGTAACGTGTCATTGTATAATGTGCATCTCTAATAATCTGTTCTAGGGAATTTGTTAGTCTTGACCTTTTGATCGATTCAGTGTAAATGAATGTTGTTCCTATTCGCTAGGGAATGTTACATTTCGAAGTTGTCACAAAATAATTCTGCATTTCAAATGTAGTTAAAAATCACGATTAAGCGAACATTGTTCTCATTTAATGGTCAAACTTGATCCCGATATGCTCATTATGTGGTTGGTCATTGGGTATGTCCTACAGTTAATATATAAGCGGATGGGGTTTCATGGTGTTGAATGATAACCGTTTAAGAAAACTTCCGCCTTAAACAGACCTTCAATCCTACTTGGGGATGAGTGATCAAAGCGACCTCTAGGACATGCGATCTTGGTGCATTCAGTAAATGTAACAGCGTGGGAACCTACTTCATGTCTAGAGACTGAAGGTACGAATCTTGCTGCGGGGAAGGGACTCTGGAGCTGGAGAAGTTAGTAATGGGGTCGCACTAAGGCTAAGATAGTTTATCTCGTATAGCCTTAGGTATTCGTCAATATTTGAGGGGTGGACGCAGACTTTAGGTAAAATTCTGGGTAATGTAATTTTTACTGGAAGTACTAAATCGGTATCCCTGACCTGGGTTTTGGATATTGGATGGTTAGTGGCATGGAGAGATCCACAGTTTTGTTATGAGCCCTTTTAATTCTGTTGTCTCGAAAGAAACCAATACAGACAGGATAACTGCGTGCCCGGCCATGAGGTTATACAGGCAGCTTTGTGCATAATACTGACAACACAGACAACACCGGCAGCCTTCCCATAGTAGGTTGGGCATTACGGTGCTACGTGTTTTGGTCAGCTCTTGAGCTGGTTCACCGTTAGCCGTGTACAATGTAAACTCCTTGAAGCTCTGAACGGACCGATTACCAAGATGCTGACCAATGAAGCGCAGTTAAAGTCAATCCTATAAATCTCTATCGGATATTAAAGACACTTCATAGAAATGAGCAGGTCTGTGGTTGGTGGATTGCCAATGAATAATTGTTACACCATCCATTTTACCTTGGTTCAAGGATGAATGCTAAGGAATGCGATGATTGTAGCCTGTAGTGAAGCAGGAGTGTTTCCTCTTACCTGGAAGCTGTTCTGTGGTTTTGGTCTGGCTTGGACCTGGATAACGAAGAATAGCAGGAGTCCCCAGTAGTAAGCTGTGTTCGCGCTCATCTTTGTCAAGTATTCTTTCTTGTCGATCTCTTGCCTTTTCTCTTCCGTTCTTTTCTCCTTCGCTTGGTATTTGAGATCGGCTTCTCTGCCTCAGATTCCGGATTCTGAGACTTTTATCCTTCTCATGCTGACGTCATTTCGCCAAGGATTACTATCCAGAATTAAGTCAGGCATCTTTCGTCACTCCATTGAGACCGAGCCAGGATTGGGAGAAATTCCCTCAATAAGTTTTATTTATGCAAAAGATTAACAATCAGGGATGGTCCTATTTTATTCACTTTTATAGTAACGTCGTACTCGCAGAATGCAGGGAAATGTAACGATTTCAAGGTGGTAATTTTATGTGGATCTGGGAGAAAACATGGACTAAAATATAAACACTGTCAGCCGTCACTCAGTTGGTAGCATCTTGCATCTGAGTCAAAAGGTTGTGCGTTTATGTCCCACTCCATAACTTGAGCATATAAATGTAAGCTGACACTCCAGTGCAGTACTGAGGAAGTGCTACACTGTTAGAAATCCCGTCTTTTGGATGAGACTTTAAACCATGGGCCAGTCTGCTTTCTGAAGGTAGATGTAAAAATAAATCGCATGGCACTATTTAAAAGAACGGGGGAGTTATCCCCATTGTCCTGGACAATATTTATCCCCAAATCAATATCACAAATATGGATTATCTGATCATTATCACATTATTGCTTGTGGGAACTCGCTGTGTGCAAATTGGCTGCTGTAATTCCTGCAGTATAACATTGGCTGTAACGTGCTGTGGGATGTCCTGTGCAATGACACCTCTAATTGTTTTGTTTTTGTGCGTGGCCTGTTCATTCGAATGTGCAATACATTTAATTTCTTCTGTGCAGCCATATACACACTGTATCTTAAAGGGAACAACTTGTGAGTGGCCTGTGCGGTACCTTCCAGGTTACAGCCATGCAGTTTACAGGGAATGTTGATCCTGAGGTCATGAAAGATGCTATAGAAATTTGTTTGGTAATGTTCTTGTGAAGTGTCTTGGGATGTTTTACTATGTTAAAGGTGCTAAATAAATACAAGTTGTTGTTGGATAGAGGGCATTTATTTTGGTGAAAGAGTGAAAACAGCTGCTAAGTGGGTGGGTGCTACGCTAGTTAAAAAAACTCCAGTTTAAAAGTCTGGTTTTAGCATACATGTTTGGAGTTAATTGCTGATTGCCAGGATTTGTACTTGCCTGGAAACACTAAAACAGACACCTGCAGAATTGGCACTCAGACGCTGATTAGAAGCAATTTCATGGAGCATGTAGTTTCCATGCACCCACATCTACTGAAGATGTGGAGGATGCAGGCTGACATACAATAGCATGTTTCAGGAATACTCAGGGACTGAGGGAGAGGGTGCACAGTTTCTTGGGTGTGGCACTGGAGGTCCTGATGGAGGAAATCCAGAGGAGGATGAATGTCTTGTACCCACAAGGAGGAAGGGTCCACCTTCCTCTCCTGTCCACCTCTCCAATTTGTGATCTCTCTTGACCTCATTCCTACACCAGACCAAGGGGCACTCCAAACAAGATGCCCATGATTAAGCACTTCCTTTCTCTTGGTGAGTCCTATAAGGTATCCAATAAAGTAAAGTGGAACAGTACTCACTGACAGCAAAATCTGGCTGCACAGTCCAGTTGGTGCTGGTGCAAAGGAAGCCTCAAACTCAAAAAATATTGGCTGGAACACTTCTCGCCACTTTTGGCATGGTCCATGTGGCATGCTCTGACTGACAGGGCACTAACACGGGCAAGCCATGCTTGCTTCAGAACATACAAAGATACGAATTAGGAGAGGAGTAGGTCACTCAGATCCTCGGGCCTACTCCGCCATGACTGATCTGATTGTAATCTCAATGCCACATTCCCACCTACCCCCGATAACCTTTCACCCTCTTGCTTATCAAGAGTCTATCTACCTCTGCCGTAAAAATATTCAAAGACTCATGATCCACGTCTCTGTCTTAAATGGGCGACCCCTTATTTTTAAACAGTGACCCCTAGTTCTAGATTCTCCCAGAAGAGGAAACATCTTTTTCACACCCACCCGGTCAAGACCCCTCTGGATCTTATATGTTTCAAACAAGTCACCTCTTACTCTTCTAAACCCCAACGGATACAAGCCTAGCCTGTCCAACCTTTCTTCATAAGACAACCCATCCATTCCAGGTATTAGTCTAGTAAACCTTCACTGAACTGCTTCCAACGTATTTGCATCCTTCCTTAAATAAGGAGCCCAATACTGTACACAATACTCCAGGTGTGGTCTCACCAATGCCCTGTATCACTGAAGCATAACCTTCCTGCTTTTGTATTCGATTTCCCTCGCAATAAACAATAACATTCTATTAACTTTCCTAATTACTTGCTGAATCTTCACACTAACCTTTTGCGATTCATGCACTAGGACACTCAGATCTCTGCATCTCGGAGCTCTGCAATCTCTCATTTAGATAATGTGCTTCTTTTTTATTCTTTCTGCCGAAATGGACAATTTCATATTTTCCCACATTATACCCCATTTGCCAGATCTTTGCCCACTCACTTAACCTATCTATATCCCTTTGTAGCCTCCTTATGTCCTCTTCACAATTTACTTTCCTACCTCTCTTTGTGTCATCAGCAAATTTAACAACCATACCTTCGGTCCCTTCATCCAAGTCATTTATACAAATTGTAAAAAGTTGAGGCCCCAGCACTGATCCCTGCGGCACACCACGTGTTAAATCTTGCCAACCAGAAAATGACCCATTTATGCCTACTCTCTATTTCCTGTTAGCTAGCCAATCTTCTATCCATGCCAATATGTTACCCCCTACACCATGAGCCTTTATTTTCCGCAATAACCTTTGAAGTGGCACCTTATCAAATGCCTTCTGGAAATCTAAGTACAGTACATCCACCAGTTCCCCTTCATCCACAGCAGATGTTACTTCTCAGAACTTCAATAAATTGGTTAACCATGATTTTGCTTTCACAAAACCATGTTGACTCTGCCTGATTACCTTGAATTTTTCTATGTGCCCTGCTAGAACGTCTTTAATAATAGCTTCTAACATTTCCCCAAAGACAGCTGTTAAGCTATCTGGCCTGCTTTCTGACTCCCTCTCTTTTCGAATAAAGGAGTTACATTCTCTATTTTCCAATCTAATAGAACCTTCCCCAAATCTAGGGAATTTTGGAAAATTAAAACCAACACATCATCGCTATCTCACTAGCCACGTCTTTTAAGATCGTAGAATGAAGTCCATCAGGACCCGGGGACTTGTCAGCCCACAACTCCAACAATTTGCTCAGTACCATTTCCCTGGTGATTGTAATTTTCTTGAGTTCCTCCCTCCCTTCCATTTCCTGTTTTACAGCTATTTCTGGGATGTTACTTATATCCTCTATAGTGAAGACCAATGCAAAATATCCATTCAATTCCTCTGCCATCTCCTTATTTTCCATTTATTAATTCCCCAGACTCACTTTCTATAGGACCAACATGCACTTTGTTAACTCTTCTTTTTCAAATATCTATAGCAACTTTTACTATCTGTTTTTATATTTCTAGCTAGCTTTCTCTCGTACTTCAATTTTTCTCTCCGTATTAATGTTTTAGTCATTCTTTGCTGTTTTATATCCTGTTTTTATGTCCAATCTTCTGACCTGCCACCTATTTTTGTGCAATTATATACTTTTTCTTTACGTTTGATTCTATCTTTAACTTTTTTAGTTAACCACAGATGGTGGGTCCGCCCCTTGGAATGTTTCCTTCTCGTTGGAATGTATCTAGTCTGTGTATTCTGAAATATCCCCTTAAATGTCTGCCACTGCATCACTATTGACCTATCCGTTAACCTCATTTGCCAGTTCAGTTTAGCTAGCTCTGCTTTCATGCCCTCGTAATTGTCCTTATTTAAGTTTAAAATACTAGTCTTAGACCCACTCGTCTCTCCCTCAATCTGAATGTAATTCGATGCTGCCTCGGGGCGCCTTCACTATGAAGTCATTAATTAATTCTATCTCATTACGCAACACCAGGTCTAATATAGCCTGCTCTCTGGTTGGCTCCAGAACGTGCTGTTCGAAGAAATTATCCTGAAAACATTCTATGAACTCCTCATCTTGGCTACCTTTGTTCATCTGATTTTTCCAGTCTATATGTAGATTAAAATCCCCCATGATTATCGCCATACCTTTCTGACAAGCACCCATTATTTCTTCCTTTATACTCCATCCTACCGTGTGGTTACTGTTAGTGAGTCTGTACACCACTCACCACAAGTGACTTCTTGTCTTTATCATTTCTCATCTCTACCCAAACCGCTTCTACATCCTGGTTTCTTGAACTTAGGTCATCCCTCTCTATTGTGCTAATACCATCATTAATTAACAGAGAAACCCCTCCACCTTTTCCTAGCTTCCTGTCCTTCCTAAATGTCATATACCCTTCAATATTCAAGTCCAAATCTATGTCATCCTGCAGCCATGTCTCTGTAATGGCTATCAGATTGTACTTATTTATTTCTATTTGCGCTATCAATTCATCTGTTTTGTTTTGAATACTACATGCATTCGGATATAGGGCCTTTAGTTTTGTCCTTTTAATATTTTTGTAACCTCTAGCCTTGTCTGCTGATCACTCCTGGATTTGTACTCACTGTCCCTTCTTGTCACGGTCTGTTTATATTTTCCCATATTAATACCTTTCTCTCTTGCCTTGTCTCTACTCTTTGATTTACCACATCTTCCCAAATTTGATCCCTTGCCCCCACAATTTAGTTTAAACCCTGTCTACTTCCCTAGTTATGTGGCTCACTAGAACACTGGTCCCAGCACGGTTCAGGTGTAGACCGTCCCGACGGTACAGCCCTCACTTTCACCAGTACTGATGCCAGTGCCCCACAAACCAGAACCCACTTCTACCACACTAGTCTTTGAGCCACGCATTAATTTCTCTAATCTTATTTGCCCTATGCCAATTTTCATGTGGCTCAGGTAATAATCCAGAGATTATTACCTTTGAGGTTTTGCTTCTTAATTTAGTGCCTAGATCCTCATATTGACTATGCAGAACCTCTTTCCTGTTTCTGCCTATGTCGTTGGTACCGACATGGACCACGACGAAAAGATCCTCCCCTTCCCACTGTAAGTTTCTCTTCAACCCTGAGCAGATGTCGCGAATCCTGACACTGGCAGGCAACACAGCCTTCTGGACTCTCACTCTTTGCTGCAGAGAACAGTGTCAATCCCCATCAGAATGCTGTCCCCCCACTACCACTACTTTCCTTTTAGCTCCCCCTGCTTGAACAGCTTCCTGTACCGTGCTACCATGGTCAGTCTGCTCATCCACACTACAGCCCTCACTCTTGTCCATACAAGCTGCAGGAACCTCAAACTTTTTGCTCAATTGCAAGGGCTGAGGCTGCTCCACTCCCATCTTCTCAATCACTTTACCTGCCTGACTTGCAGTCGCACCCTACTGTCCCTGACCAAAACAGATGACCCTATCCTAAGGGGTGTGACTGTCTTCTGGAACAAAGTGTCCAGATCACTTCCCCCCTCCCTGATGCATCACAATGTCTGCAGCTTGACCTCCAGCTCATTTACTTTGAGCTGAAGCGCCTCAAGCCACAGACACTTACTACAGGCGTGGTTGCCATGAACTGCTGTGGCATCCAGGAGCTCCCACGTACTGCAGCCGTGGCACATCACCTGTCCTGCCATCTATATTGTGTTAATTAAATTAAATTTATTTTTCTTAATTAATTTATAGTTCCCCTCCTCACCAAACTCCCTCACTTACCAAATTCCCTCCTTCACACATTGTGCACTCAAGCAGCACTCAGAGACCCCTGAATTTATACTCTCTGAAAACAATGATGAATCAGCTTTGCTAGAGCTCAGAAACCAGTTTAAGCTAGTTACCTAATTGACTAGCTACAGCTACTCTCAGAGCGCTTGTATATCCATGTTTAAAAGCGTAAGAAACTTAACTTGCCTCTTAACTTAAACAGTAATTTTAGTTAATTGCTAAACGTGAATAAAAGCTGGACTTTAGAGAGATTGACCCTTGAAATCCCATGACTTACCAAACTCCCTTCTTCACACTGTGCATGCAAGTAGAAGCATGCAAAGTGGATGGCTTGTGATGTTGAACACCCTTTAACGCAGATTTGGCACACAATCTGCCATTTTGGACTGTGCAGGTTCACCTCTCTTAATCACTCTCAGCTGAACATGTGTTCAGCTGCACAAGGGCGCCCCCCCCCCCAACCCCTAACATCCCCCCTCCCCCGCCACCCACTATCACTATTTAGAGTGCTCACCATCCAGCTTCCAGATGAGGTGCTTTTGACTGACTTTTGCTGGTGCAGAGTTAGCGGAAGTACTGTGTTCTGTGTTTTTTGGAGGAGTTTTGCAAACTTGTTGGATTTTCAAAAGTGGTGCTGCATCTTGACAAGGATATCAGAAGAGTTGGTTGACCTGCCAGGAGAAAGTTTCCTTCAGAAATGGGGCTATAGTTGTGGTCCCTCTTGCGTTCCAACATGACGGAGCACAAGCAACAGATAGATGAAGCAGTGTGCAGAGGGGGGAGGAAGAGGGCTCTCAATCTAAGGCCCTACCCACCAGTGGTGTTTAGGGAGCACTTCTCTACCTCTACCTTAGCCAGGAGTAGTGTGTAAGGTGCCTGTTCTTCACCAAGGAGGTGGTCACTGAATCTGTGCTACCTCCTATAGCCTGACCTGCAACCTCATAGCAAGGTGAGGACGCGCTGCCAGTGGCCATCAAGGTCACTGTCACCCTAAATTTCAATGTCAGTGGATCCTTCCAGGCAGGAGCAGGTAATATTAACAACATCTCACAGTTTGTGTTCATCACTGCATCAGAGAAGTAATAGAAGCCTGTATAGAAAGAGAGAGGACTTCATCGTCTTCTCACTGACCAGAGAGAAGCAGGAGGAGCAAGCACGTGGATTTGACAGGCTGGTGAGATTCCCACTGATGCAGGGTGCAATCAACTGAATGCACGTGACCCTGCGGGACCCACAAGTTATTGGGGAAATGTTCCATAACCACAAGGGCTACCACTAATGTCCAGTTGGTGTGCGACTATGCCTAGAAGATCTTCTTGGTGAATGCCCGCTATCCTGGCTGCATCCACAATACAGTCATCCTGTGCCAGTCAGCTGAAACTGCCATTTTTTGCCCACCACAAAAGACCAGAGGCAGGCTGCTAGGTGACCAAGGATACTCACTCTCCCTTCCAGCATCTGACCACGCGGGGACATAATGAGAGCCATGCAGCAACCAAGGACATCGCAGAGCAAAATTTGGTGTGTTGAATCAATGGTTTTACTGTCTGGACTGCTCGGGTGGAGCGCTCCAGTACTCACTGGAGCCTGTCTCCAAGTTTGTGGGGTTTTCTGCTTCCTCCATAACCTTGTAAACATGGGAGCACAGCCCTCACCGCCAGGCTTATGGAGGCCATCTCAGGAGGAGGTGGAGGCATCTGGAACCCCTTTGCTTCGGATGAGCTGTCTGCGAATGGCTACTCCAACTCTGGTTACTGAGATGTTATCCACTCGTCACAGTTGCTCCACAATTCCCCACCTTTCAATCTATCTGCTGCGTACCATCAGAGCATCCTTTTGGCCAAAATCCTGAAATAAAAGCCACCAACAAAAAGCCATTCCATAACAACTTTATGCAACAACACTTCCAATAATACATACAAAACTGAACTCTTCATCCTAGTGTATTCCCTTAGTGCCTGTCTTACGTGTGTCTTTGCCTAGTGCTCCTATGCATTGCTACCCAAGTGGCTGCAGCATGGTAGGGGAAGGCTTCTGACTAAGGGAGACTGCAGATGGCCTTGCAGGACAACCTTGAGTAGCTCGGCTAAGCTGAAGACTGCACCACATCAGCATGGGTGGCAGCAGTCTGGGCTGGCTGGCTGAGAAACAACAGTAAATCACTGGTGGTGTGGCTGTAGTGGGAGCACAACTACTGTCATCCTGAGAGAGGACAGCAAGTTTGTGCACCACGGAGCCACTGGCATTCTGCTGGGGCGGTACCTCAGCAATCCTAGTAATGTGTTGGAGGACTGATTGCTGGACTGCTGTGATAGCCTGCATGCCCTTTTTGAGCACTGGCATCCACAGCCATGAAGGCAGCAGTCTGAACCTTGTTACGACTGAACGCTCCACTCAAAGCCCCCAATCAAAATATATGATTCTGATTGTGGTGGGAGAAACGCACTGTTAATTCAATTCCGTCCCTCCACGAATTGCCTTACATATCATTTAAAACTTTCCAAATGAAAGAAAAACTCAGCCAAATTGTACCATCTATTAACCCCCAAATGAGGCTAACCAAACCAGTTGCCTTTAAATCAACAAACTAACTGTTTAATTAGAAAAACTAAATTCTTAAACACGATGAAGATATAAACAACATTTAAAATAGAAAAAATTTGAAGTCCTTGCAAATTTACAGTCCTATGTCACTTGAAATCCTCACAGCCGTCTGATGGGGAAAAAAGATTCTTCAACAGTAGAACAGTCTGTAGTCTAATTCCAGCAGTAAATGATGCTTTCCTTCTCCAGTGATAAATTTCAACAATTAACAACTTTTTAAATTAATCAATTTGGCTTTCGAATTTTTGAGGGATAAAAGATTGTCACAGTATAACTTCCCTTTCTTTAGTTTAAATTATCAGCGATCTCTGTTTTGGCTTGACTTTTTTTAGAATTTTGAGAGATAATAAATAAACAGACTAAATTCTCTTCCTTCAGTTTAAATGGCTGAGAGCTCTTTTTTCAGGTGCTAACACCAGCTGTCTGTCTGTGTCCTCTGTTAGAACAGGCTGTTTGCACTATAAGCCAGTTCAAAATTGAATTGTAGCAAATGTATCTCTCGATGCTCAGTCCCAGTGGCTGTATCCAAGGAAATGAGAATGCACCTTCTCGGTAACTCCTGAGACCTGCTTATTCTTAAAGCAGTGCTGATCCGCTGCTGTCTTAAAGACACACCACATATTTCCTGAAAAAAAACTACAGGATAATAACAGCCTGCATGGCACCAGTTTGGGCTTGTATGGCAACAAGCATGGCTCTCCTGAGCTCAGTCTGAGCTTCCACTGCAACACTGAGACATGTGTGGGTTCTGCCTGTGCTGCAGTGGAAGCTGAGACATTAGCTACCAGATGCTGCATTGCAGATGGGTTTGCAAGTAGAGTTGGCCACCGTTTCCTTGCTGGAAAGGATGGGCTCCAAGCTTTGCCTGAAGCCCTGTGTTAGTAGAGCTGGACTCATCAATGTTCCTTGACAATGACAAGAGATTCAGTGGCGGGCCTGTCAATGCACAAGCATCTCAGTGTGCATGCCCATCGACATTCTCATATACTCTCTCATATCAAAGTTGCCATCTGAGTCCTCTGCAGCAGAACCCGTCTGCGAGCTCACCCTATGGCACACCACCTATCCTTTCCCCCTGGCCTGGCTGCAGCCCACTCATGCTCGGTGACTCACCACGTGGTGATCCCGACTCCATACATCCCTCTAAAGTTCGCGCGGTGCCAGTATCTGAACTGGTGGCTGTGATTGTCAGATCAACTGAAGGTGCTTCTTCATCAGAGATCTGGTGTAGATCTTGCTCTTCATGATGATGCTGCATTGGCTGGCCAGGTGGCGGTCCTTGGGTATCTGAAAGCAGAAATGCAGAAAGGGAGTGTTGAGGTGTGAGAAGGGGTGTGTGGTGGAAAGCAAGAGGTCCATGGTGACACCATCTGCAGCTTGCACTTCATGCCAGTTGCCAAAGGATGGTGAAGGAGAATTTGAAAAGGTGCATAAGGCAGGAACATACCATCGTCCTGAATGCTCTCAGCGACACCAGATTCAATGTCCTCAGTCACAGCTGGCCCGATGATGAGGAACACTGTCTCCTTGAGAGGGCTCAGCCGATAGAGGTGTACCTGTCCCCCGCTGGTTCTCTGCTGCTCCCTGTTATGGGGCCACCTTGTCTTGCAAGAGAGAAGGAAGAATGTCAGTGAATGTGTTACAATGTGTTTGGGCGATGTGCCTGCCATAGCTAAATAGCTGGAGGTATGTGGAAGCAGCGAGAGGTGGATGTAAGGATTGTAGCATTGATACGTGTGAGGATGAGGTGGAGTAGCCAAATGTTAGTCATGAATCCTGATTGCTGATGAGTGAGTGATGGGACTGTGGTGCATTGAGCAGCATAAGGTGCAGTGGATGGGAGATGTAATGTGAAGATGCATTTGCTGATCTTGACCACCTGTGTGAGGTCATTGAACTTTTTGCAGCACTGCTACCTCCAGCTATCCCTGGAGCATGATTCTGGGAATTGACCACCCTGGCTACCTTGCTCCCGTTGCCTTCTCAGGATGTGCCTTGAGGGCCTCAAGGACCTGGCTGTAGTGCTGGAAAGATTTAGTGACCTCACACGGGCAGTTAAGGTCAGTGAATGCATCTTCACATGACATCTCCTACCTACTGCACCACCAACCTCTCGCGCTGCTTAATGCACCACAGCATCTCTCCTCCTTTCCACTTCCATCACTAATGCCTCCAGTACCACATCAGAATACCTGGGAGCCCTCTCTATTGACTCTTGCTCCATTTGCTGTGCTTTTCCTTAAAGCCAAGCCATCCAGAGACAGTTGCAGCAGCTCATGTTGCATTAGTGCAGCTCCCCTTTAAGGGATCCAGGCTACTTCTGCATCATGCTAGCCACACACACTGCTGGATTCCCTGTTGAGTGTGCAACCAGCCAGCAGCATGTTCCGTGATGGGCTGCTGCTAAAAATCATGTAGATGAAAAGTTTGCTTGCTGCATGCCTCAACGGGACCGGGCGCGGGTTAGTCACATATTGCTATCTCTGCACCCAAAACCAGGCTTTACCAAATCTTTCCCCACTCTCTTCAGGTGAAGTCCTTAGAGAATTTCCAGAATAAATGTTGATAGGATGTTGGTGAAATCTTGATAAAATGACCCAGAATGTTTCCATTGAGATGTGTCTCAAAAGTCCTTTTCAAACTTCTGGCAGCAAGTGAACAGTGAAAGCTGAGTGTGCCTTTAGGTAGTGTTCAAAATCCTCAACAATGACTTGTTTACTCCTGTTCAGCTGGTCACTGTTATGAGAGCATGTTAGTTGAAGCACTAGCCACCAAAATGCTGTGCAGCCTGTTTATTGAGCAGGTGATTTAATTATGAATCACACCCTAAATGATTCTCTGGGTGGTTATTCCTAGCACGCGCTTCAACTCCTTTTCCAAGATGGCGTATTGCACTGTGCAGGCTAAACCTGCGTTGCAGTTCAAGACCCCATCTTGGTCACCTCAGAGGCTCTTCAGTGCCTAAAGTATCTGGGGAAAATTGCTCCCAGAGTGTTTTATAAGGGAGTGGTTTGGTTGATCCCAAATGAGATGATCTGGTGTTTGGGAGGAGGTGTTAGTTCTGTGACAATTTATGAGGAGGTGTACAAGTGGATTAGGACAGTATTGTCAAATAGAAATTGCTGACTAGTCACAGGTATGGATGGAGCAACCCCATTTTAGTCACATGTAGTAACTTTAGTAGAAAATATCTTAGATCCAGGCTTAGGCTGATGAGTGGCAAGTATTAGGCAATAACCATCTCCAACAGGTGGGAACCAAACCACCTCCACTTCACATTCAACGGTATTGCCATTGCTGAGTCCTCCACCATCAACACCATTGACCAGAAGCACAACTGGACCAGCCACATAATTGGCATGACTGCTAGAGCAGCAAGTGGCTCATCTCCTGGCTCCCCAAAGCCTCTCCACCTACAAGGCTGAAGTCATAGTGTCACTCCAATTGTCTGGATGGATGCAGTTGCAAAAATACTCAAGACATTCAACACCATCTAGGGCAAAGTAGTCTGTTTTGTTGGAAGCCCATCCAACAGCCCAATATCCACTTCCTCCACCACTGGCATACCGTGGCTACAGTGTATACTATCTGCAGGGTGCACTGCCCAGAACTAGGGGCACGTAATCTGAAAATTAGAGCTAGGCCATTTAGGAGTGAAATCAGGAATGCTGTGATGCAGGGTCAATTGAAACTTTAGATTGAGATTGGTAGATTTTTATTGGGCAAGGGTATCAAGGGATATGGAGCAAAGGCAGGTAAATGGAGTTCAGCCATGATCTAATTGAATGGCAGAACAGGCTGTTTTTCCTCATTTCCCAAGGTAAAGGCACACACTGATATATGACTGTTGAGATTTTGAATGAAGCCATTGAGTACAAAACACCATTTGTCAGAAAACATTTGAAGATAACACTGTCTTCCCTTAGGATAGCCATAAGTCAACAGAGCAAACTCAATTGCAGTAGACCACATGTGTTTAGCACCTTCAATCATTGTCTTTAATATATATAAATGGAAGTATTCATTTATTTCCAATTGTTGTGACTTACTGAAGTATCTGGGGTCCAATGTTCTGCCTGTTCTAAGTTTATCGCTCATGTTTCAAGAACAATAAATCTGGAACACTTTTAATTTTATTTGTCTTCACTTGTGAGGTTTACAAGACTATTATTTGCATTGTTTATAAACTGCATATGGAAGATTACACCAGTGACTGATTATTCAGCAATAATTCACAAGCTTGTGCATTATTATTTTCACTGCTTCAAACTATCATATCAAACACTGAAATCTGGAATGGTAGTAGAATTACAGAAGGAGGCCATTAGGGCCATTGTGCCTGTGCCGGTTTTTTGAAAGATCTATCCATTAGACCCACTCCACTGCTATTTTCCATAGCCCTGCAAATGTTTCCTTTTCAAATATTTATCAAATGTCCTTTTAAAAGTGACTATTAAATCTGCTGTTACCCATTTTTATTTGTGTTTATGCTAACCTTTTTAAATCCTGCTGCGCTATGCACCTAGGCGATGGGTAGGCATCTTGCTGCTCACTTACTGATCTCTAGCAGTAAGAGTGAGTAGCCTAGCGTGACTTGCCTTCAGATTTTCTTTCCTTTCTTATGTGGATCCAACTAGCCACTGCTTGGCTGCTACTCAGATGGGGGAATAAGATAATGTCCTCTCTTCCAGCCAACATACCTGCCAACCTAGACAGATGGAACAATCTTTCATATTACTTCAACTCCTGGATTTAGAAAAATACACTTTTCAGTAAATCATTTATTTTTCAATCCTCAGTACAACACCAAATTTAATCACCCCATATATCTCTATCACCCCAAGTCAGTCTTTCTCTCTAAAATAACAAATAAGCACTTGATAGTTTTATTGTGAAATAGTTCCTCGAGAAGCTTTTTAAAATTCACCCATCAGCTTTTTTTCAAATCCTTTGGAAAAGCAATGACAGCAACAAGTTCTACATTGATGCACAATAGGAACAAGGCATATGCATAATGTGGCTTCCTGGACATTCTTCAACTGGCCAAAGAATATCACCAGGAATGATATTAATGTCAAACTTAGATTTTAGATGGTGCCTGAATACCTTTACTAAGACATTGGCGATGGACAATTAAATAACTAACCGGAGGAGGAGGCTCCACAAACATCTCCATCCTCAATGAAAGGGGAGTCCAGTACACCAGTGCAAAAGATAAGGCTGAAGCATTTTACAACCATCTTCAGCCAGAAGTGCGGAGAGGATGATCCATCCTGAGGACCCCAGCATCACAGATGCCAGTCTTCAGCCAATTCAATTCACTGCATATGATATCAAGAAATGGCTGAAGGCACTGGACACAGCAAAGCTATGTGCCCTGACAACATCCCAGTACTGAAGACTTGTGCTCCAGAACTAGTTATGCCCCTAGTTAAGCTGTTCCAGTACAGTTATAACACTGACATCTACCCAATAATGTGGAATATTGCCTAGGTATATCCTGTACACAAAAAGCAGGACAAATCCAATCTGGCCAATTACTGCCCCATCAGTCTACCCACAATCATCAGCAAAGTGATGGATGTGTCATTGACAGTGCTATCAAGTGGCACTTACACAGCAATAATCTGCTCAATGCACCCAGTTTGGGTTCTGCCAGGGCTGCTTCACTCCACTGAACAAAAGAGCTGAATTCAAGAGGTGAGGTGAGAGTGACTGCCCTTGACATTAAGGTAGCATTTCACCAAGTATGGCATCAAGGAGCCCTAGCAAAATTAAACTCAGTGGCAATCGGGGAAAACTCTCCGCTGGTGGAGTTATACCTAGCACAAAGGAATATGGTTGTGGTTGTCAGAGGCCAAACATCTCAGCCCCAGGACATCACTGCAGGAGTTCCTCAGGGTAGTGTCCTTAGATCCGACCTTCTTCAGCTGCTTCATCAATGATCTTCCCCTCCATCATAAGATCAGAAATGGAGATGTTCCCTGATTACACAGTGTTCAGTACCATTTGTGACTCCTCAGATACTGAAACAGTCTGTGTCCATATGCAGCAAGACCTGGACAACAATCAGGCTTGGAGCTGATAAGTGGCAAGTAACATTCGCACCACAGTAGTGCCAGGCAATGACTATCCCCAACAAGAGAGAATCTAACCATCTCCTTTTGACATTCAATTACATTATCAGCACTGAATTCCCCACCATCAATATCCTGGGGGTTATCATTGTCAGAAACTTAACTGGACCAGCCATATAAATACTGTGGCTACAAGAGCAGGTCAGAGGCTGGGAATTCTGTTGCGAGTAACTCACCTCCTGGCTCCCCAGTGCCTACCATTTACAAGGCACAGATGAGGAGTGTGACAGAATACTCTCCACATGCTTGGATGAGTGCAGCTCCAACAACACACAAGAAGCTCAACACCATCTGGAACGAAGCAGCCCACTTGATAGGTACCCCATCCACCACCGTAAACATTCACTGTCTCCACCATCGGCGCACAGTGGCAGCAGTGTGTACCATCTACAAGATGCTCTGCAGCAACTCGTCAAGCCTCCTACGGTAGCACCTTCCAAACCTGTGACCGCTACCACCTAAAAGGACAAGGACAGCAGTTGCATGGGAACACCACCACCTGCAAGTTCCCCTCCAAGTTACACACCATCCTGACCGTTCCTTCGCTGTCGCTGGGTCAAAAACCTGGAACTCCTTTTCTAACAGCTGTTATGGCAACGTGCTAAGGTGTTTTGGTGGTTCCCATTGTTCACCTCCCAACCAATTTTGCACCAAACAACAAATGGGCTGCAGCAGTTCAAGAAGGTGGCTCACTACCACCTTCTTAAGGGCAACTAGGGATAGGAAACAAATACTGGCCTTGACAGTGACAGTCACATTCCATGAAAGAATTTTTAAAAAATGAATGTACTCAAAGGTATAAAAAGCAATTTTCAATGTAAGTTTAATCATGTTGCTGTGAAATAGGTATTTTAATGTCATTATGTTTTAACCTTTATTTTCAACATCAGAAATAGGTGCTTCAGTGTTGGAGGAGTTGCATATGGAGATCAATACTTTACAATCATTAGCAAACAGATCCACTCCTGGCCCTATGAAGTAGGGAAGGTCATTGCTGAAGCAGCTGAAAATGGTTGGGAGGAATTCCTGCAACGATTCACCTCTGAAAACAATGTTCAGCCTACTTGTATGTCAGTTATGACCCCATCCAAAGGAGGATTTTCCTTTTGACTCTGAGGGACTTAAATTTTGCTAGAGCTCACTGGTGTCCACTTGGTTAAATGCTGTCTTGATATTGAGGGCAGCTACTATTACCTTATCTCTGGCTCTTGTGTTGCAGAAGGATTTGGTAATGTAGTGGCCATGACTAGCAACTCAGAGTTCACATTTCACCCTGATATATTGTCAAGTTGCATTTAATAACTGGGGCAGGCACTTTTGTGGGTTGCGACCCAATTGTTTTCCACAACTCACAAACCTGTAACCTCCATCACTTAGAAGAATAAGAATAGTGCATGGGAACCCCCATCACCTCCAAGTCACACAGCATCCTGACTTGGGCATTTCTAGCCACCTTCCTTCATTGCTGGGTCAAAATCCTGGAACTCCCGACCAAACAGCATTGTGGAGTAAGTTCACCACATGGACTGCAACGGTTCAAGAATAAGGCCCAACTCCGCCTTCTCAAGGGTAACTAGGGATGGGCAATAAATGTTGGCCTTGTCAGCGACACCCAGATCCAGAGAATTAATATATTTACAAGAGTAAGTTTAATTATGTTATTGTATATTTTAACGTTTTTATTTTGTTAGAAACCCTAAATTGATCCATACTGTCCATGCTGGTGCAGAAGAAATGGGAGTAAAAATGTTTTCAAAAAGTATTGGAACCATCTGATTGATTCATCTCCTCTGCCAAGCAATTTGTATATGACTAAATGGTATAACTAATAAATTCAAATCACAATAAATAAATCTGGGTATCAGTCAAACAGGTGGAGGAAATTTGAATCAATTAATGTATTTGCATATCATGAAGTCATCTGCAAAAATTGAATGCAGTCTATTGATAATAGAAAGTTGTTTTTTTATCCAGAAGAATTGAAATATCTAGAAGCTGTAATTAACTTCATTAAAATGGCACAGAGGCCTGAATTACCTAGTAATTCAAATTCAGCAATTTTGAATTAACAGGAAAGCTCTGTATTAAAAATTTGCAAATGAAAAAATTTGATTATGAAATTTTAATATAACAAGCTGTTCTGCATATAAATATGTGTGCGCCTGAGCTTCGTGACATAGGAAGTGTGACAAGAAGAATGATGGAATACGTGTTGGTTGCACCATGCTTATAAAAGATATTAGATATTTTATCTTTACTTTGTTTAATAATCTTCTTTGGCCTCCTTGTCTCGAGAGACAATGGTAGACAGTGGTTTGTGAAGCAGCGCCTGGAGTGGCTTTTAAGGCCAATTCTAGAGTGGCAGACTCTTCCACAGGTGCTGCAGATAAAATTGGTTGACAGGGCTGTTACGCAGTTGGCTCTCTCCTTGCGCTTCTGTCTTTTTTCCTGCCAACTGCTAAGTCTCTTCAACTCACCACACTTTAGCCCCGCCTTTATGGTTGCCCGCCAGCTCTGGCGATCGCTGGCAACTGACTCCCACGACTTGTGATCAATGTCACAGGATTTCATGTTGCGTTTGCAGACGTCTTTAAAGCGGAGACAAGGACGGCCGGTGGGTTTGATACCAGTGACGAGCTCGCTGTACAATGTGTCCTTGGGGAACCTGCCATCTTCCATGCGGCTCACATGGCCAAGCCATCTCAAGCGCCGCTGGCTTAGTAGGGTGTATATGCTGGGGATGTTGGCCGCCTCGAGGACTTCAGTGTTGGAGATACGGTCCTGCCACCTGATGCCAAGGATTCTCCGGAGGCAGCGAAGATGGAATGAATTGAGACGTCGCTCTTGGCTGACGTACATTGTCCAGGCCTCGCTGCCGTAGAGCAAGGTACTGAGGACACAGGCTTGATACACTTGGACTTTTGTGTTCTGTGTCAGTGTGCCATTTTCCCACACTCATTTGGCCAGTCTGGACATAGCAGTGGAAGCCTTTCCCATGCGCTTGTTGATTTCTTAATTGAGAGACAGGTTACTGGTGATAGTTGAGCCTAGGTAGGTGAACTCTTGAACCACTTCCAGAGTGTGGTCGCCGATATTTATGGATGGGCATTTGTGATGTCCTGTCCCATGATGTTCGTTTTCTTGAGGCTGATGGTTAGGCCAAATTCGGTGCAGGCAGCCACAATCCTGTCGATGAGACTCTGCAGACACTCTTCAGTGTGAGATGTTAATGCAGCATTGTCAGCAAAGAGGAGTTCCCTGATGAGGACTTTCCGTACTTTGGTCTTCGCTCTTAGACGGGCAAGGTTGAATAACCTGCCACCTGATCTTGTGTGGAGGAAACTTCCTTCTTCTGAAGACTTGAACGCATGAGAGAGCAGCAGGGAGAAGGAGATCCCAAACAGTGTAGGTGCGAGAACACAGCCCTGTTTCACGCCACTCAGGATAGGAAAGGGGTCTGATGAGGCGCCGCTATGCTGAATTGTGCCTTTCCTATTGCCATGGAATGAGGTGATGATACTTAGTAGCTTTGGTGGGCATTCAATCTTTTCTAGTAGTCTGAAGAGACCACGTCTGCTGACGAGGTCAAAGGCTTTGGTGAGATCAATGAAAGCAACGTAGAGGGGCATCTGTTGTTCACGGCATTTCTCCTGTAGCTGGCGAAGGGAGAACAGCATGTCAATGGTGGATCTCTCTGCTCGAAAGCCACACTGTGCCTCAGGGTAGACACGCTCGGCCAGCTTCTGGAGCCTGTTTAAAGCGACTCGAGTGAAGACCTTCCCCACTATGCTGAGCAGGGAGATTCCACGGTTGTTGTTGCAGTCACCGCGGTCACCCTTGTTCTTTTAGAGGGTGATGATATTGGCATCGCGCATGTCATGTGGTACTGCTCCCTCGTCCCAGCACAGGCAAAGCAGTTCGTACAGTGCTGAAAGTATAGCAGGCTTGGCACTCTTGATGATTTCAGAGGTAATGCCATCCTTCCCAGGGGCTTTTCCGCTGGCTAGAGAATCAATGGCATCACTGAGTTCCGATTTTGTTGACTGTACGTCCAGCTCATCCATGACTGGCAGAGACTGGGCTGCATTGAGGGCAGCCTCAGTGACAACATTTTCCCTGGAGTACAGTTCTAGGTAGTGCTCCACCCAGTGGTCCATTTGCTTGCATTGGTCAGTGATTATGTCCCCTGATTTAGATTTGAGGGGGGCAATCTTCATGATGGTTGGCCCAAAAGTCCTCTTAATGCCATCATACATTCCTCTGATATTTCCGGTGTCAGAGGCCAGCTGAATATGACTGCATAGGTGTTGCCAGTAGTCATTTGCGCAGCGCCTGGCTGTTCTTTGTGCAGTGCTTCTGGCTGCTTTAAGTGCTGCAGATGTTAACTCGCTGGAGGCTTTCTTGTAGTTCAGCAGTGCAATGCGCTTAGCGGCAATGACAGGTTCCAGCTCTTCAATGTGAGATTGAAACCAGTCTGCATTCCGCTTCACACGTTTGCCATCGGTGGTCATTGCTGAGTCAAAGATGGCGTCTCTGATGTGGGCCCACTTGGTCTCTGCATCCCCTGTGGGAGTGTTTTGAAGGGCTTTTCCGAGTGAATTTAGGAACTTACGTAACAGCTGTGGATGAGAAATTCTGCTAGTGTTGATGCGCGGGCGGCCCTTCTGCTTGGAGTGATGCAGCTTCTTTGGTTTGAGGCTAACCTTGCTGCACACCAGGGAGTGGTCGGTGTCGCAGTCCGCACTGTGGAAGCTGCGTGTGATTTGAACGCTGTTTAAAGAGGCTCGCCTTGTGACGATGAGGTCCAGCTGGTGCCAACGGCGTGATCATGGGTGCCTCCAAGAAACCTGGTGACAGGGTTTAGTGTGAAAGAATGAGTTGGTGATACAGAGGTTATGATAGGTACATAACTCAAGCAGTCTCTGACCATTCTCATTCCTCCTACCAGTGCCATAGTGCCTAAGGCAGGAGGGCCATGAGTCATGGTCGGCCCCAACCCTGGCATTAAAGTCCCCCAGCAGGAGCAGGTGTTCGGTGTTGGGGATGCTACTAATGATATTATGGAGTTCCTCGTAGAACTGGTCTTTAGCTTCAGGTGGGGAGCAGAGTGTTGGAGCATAGATGCTGAGTAGGTATACTAGACCAGAGGCGGTGAACAGACGGATGGACAGTATGCGTTCCGAGCCATTTGAGGGTGGCTCTATCATGCTGAGCAAAGAGTTTCTGATGGCGAAGCCCACTCCATGCTGTCTTGGTTCTTCAGGATCCCTACCCTGCCAGAAGAAGGTGCAGTCTTGCTCTCTTAGAGATCCGCTCGCAGGGAGGCGTATCTCCTGGAGTGCTGCAATGTCCACATTGAGTCTACTGAGCTCGTTGTTAATGATGGCGGTCTTCCGAGAATCGTTGATTTGTGTAAGGTCTTCTGACAGGCCAGGACACATAGTTCTGACGTTCCAGCTTGCAAAACGAAGGGCTGGTACCTTCTTTCCTTTTTTGGTCGTGCTGTTTGGTGCGGTGTTGCAGTCCACTTGTCGGGCAATGACCCTGAGCTCCAAGCACCCATGGAAGCAGGTGGACTGTGGCGGGACAGACCTTACTGACCGGGGGATGCCCGGTTTGAGGCGGTCGGTAGCTGTCCAGTGAGATGCAATGACAAAGGCAACCCGTGGCGCCCAATCTCTACGCCAATTGAGCTGGACCTATAACCCGTAACTGCTGCCTTCCATGTTGATTTGGTCACTGTGAGGCCACTATGGAGTGACCTCTCCATGGCGAATGCCTGGGCGGATGTATGGCGTTTGTGAGTTGCCCAAGCGTCAAAACCCCCCTCTCGGCCTTCCTGGTGGGGTCCAAAGGAGTGCAGAGCACGATGTTTGGCACCGGTATGGCTGCAGGAACTGCCAGAAACATGCCAAAGGTGACACATGACCGCCTTCGGGGTTCCGCTCCGGATTTTCTGTTCGGGTTTACTCCCTTAGCCTTGGTCTCTCCCGAGACGCCCACAAGGCAGTGGGGTTGTTAGGGCCCCTACACAGGGGTAGGTGGATGCTGGTGGGGGGAAGGGGGTGTGGGGGGGTGGGGAGCGGGTGCGAGGGGGGAGCTGGGAAGGGGGCTGCAGGGGGTAGGAGAGAGGGGTGCAGGGGAAGGGGGCGCGAGGGGAAGATGGTGCGAGGGGGAGCCGGGAAGAGGGCTGCAGGGGGTAGGGGAAGGGGGTGCGAGGGGAAGATGGTGCGAGGGGGAGCCGGGAAGAGGGCTGCAGGGGGTAGGGGAAGGGGGTGCGAGGGGAAGATGGTGCAAGGGGGGAGCTGGGAAGGGGGTGAGAGGGGGGTGGGGGGAGGGGGTGCAGGCAACAAAACACCTCACCAGCTCCCAGCATCGTCCCCCCCACAATGATGCACCGTATCAATAGTATCTGTGTAATTACAAGGCTGTAGAAAGTATTCAGTGTTGAAAGGATTCCCATTATTGTGCCTAACATTAAAAAAACCCTTGGTCTCACAGTGCTGGTATTTTTTGATGATCCTTAAAGAAGGTGTAGAAGTGTCCATTAAAATGGAAACAGATGTTGATATCCGTGCAAATCATGGAACATTTCACTCGAAGTGAAGATTCCCTTGATACATTTCAGGAGAGGTTCTTGAATTTTGATAGCGTGTAGGTTGATGCTGTTATTTGTGTCCTTAGGATTTCACTAAGTGGAATATTCAGGGGTTAGACATCGAATGTGCATCACTACTCAATTGCTGTGTTCGTGATATAATTACAGTACATTTGCTCAGGAACACTAGAAACGTGTAGTGCCTATTTTATTTCAAAGGTCAGAGTAAACAAAAATATCATAAAGCCCAGATCATAGTCAGTCAGCATTCTCAGCAAAATGTAACTTTGGCTCTGCTGTATCTGTGGTTGAATGTTACAAAAAAGATGCAGTTTACTAATAATCCACTTAATGGATAATTTTATTTAATCTTTAAAGCCTGTTTCAAATAAACTATTATCTATTTTTGAAATCACATATTGCAATTACACCGTTGCTTTCAGTAAATGTACAAAATTCAGCTTGGTGCTACAGTGTGTAGGTGTGTCATGGAATGGTATGATGTATAGTCCAGTGTTTCTGATCAAATCCAGTCTGTCCAGGGAATTAAAAAAAATCTTACCTTGTATTTAAAGAGATATTGGAATGATGTTGGATCTGACTTAATTTTGTCTTGAAATTTTATTTAACTTTTAGGACCCTGTACTCATAAAGATGGTTAATAATCTAAATTATTCTGCTTTTCCATCTTCCTTGAAGGACCTTTCTTCACACGTCTATATGTTTCATAATTTCCACTCCAATTTTACAGTTACATTAAAACTCACCACATTTTAGCCAACCAGCTTAATTGGTTTAGAGGGATAAATATTGGCCAAGACACATTAGGAATAGAAGGATATGCTGACAGAGTTAGTTGAAGAAGAGTGGGAGGAGGTTCATGTGGAACATAAAACACCAACATAGGCCAGTTGGGCCAAATGGCCTGTTTCTGTGCTGTAAATTCTATATAGTTGTCTTTCAAACTAATGACTAATGTACTTATTAGCTTTCCCATAGTATCAAGATCACAATATCAAATTATCTAATATTACAAGAAATGGCCTCCGTATCCTTTATGAATAATGTGAACAGGGAACCCGGAACAGATTTCATGACAACTGAAATAAAAGCAAAATATTGCAGATGCTGGAAATCTGAAATAAAAACAAAAAGATACTCAGCAGGTCCAGCAGCATCTGTGGAGAGAGAAGCAAAGTTAATGTTTCAGGTCAGTGACTCTTCATCAGAACTGTTCTGATGTACAGTAAAGCCTCATATATGGAATTGTTATAAATGCCTTCTGAAAATCTTAGATTGTATTCATGGATTGTTCCATCGATTAATAGCGTCAGTCCCCCTCCTCAGAGAATACAGTAAATTTGTGAGCTTTCCATGCTGATTCTTCCTTATGACCTCTGTTCTATTTAGGTGCTGATTGATAGCACCACATAAGAATGATGTTGAGCCAATGCTAGCATGTCTATAATACCATGTTTCTTTATTGAATGTTGAGGTAACCCTGAAGTCAAGTTTTCTGTGTTTATAGATCTCCTAAAAATATTAAACAGTCTTGCATACTCCTAACATTTTCTTAAGGATTTTAGGGTATAAGTTATCAAGTCCAGGTACCTCCATATACATTTAATACCTTGGGTTCCTACAAAAAATGTGCTTTACTTGTGATTACTGGACTAAAATGATTGGATTCAGTATTTGTTGACAATCTTAATTTGAAAAATTTATGCTAAGCGTGAGTTGTGTGCATGCAAAGAATTCTGTTGATTTCAGAATCAATTTAATGAAGGTGCAGATAATTATTTCTTTCTGATGGCAATTATAAGAAGCTGCAGTTAACCACAACAGTTTGCCATAGGCTGTTTATGTGATTAATCACTAAGATTTTCAAAGTTTAAACTTATTTTTAAAAACAGCTAGAAAAAATAATTAACCATTTGAAAATAACAAAGAACAGTACAGCACAGGAACAGGCCATTCGGCCCTCCAAGCCTGCGCCGATCTTGATGCCTGCCTAAACTAAAACCTTCTGCACTTCCGGGGACCGTATCCCTCTATTCCCATCCTATTCATGTATTTGTCAAGATGCCTCTTAAACGTCATTATCGTACCTGCTTCCACCACCTCCCCCGGCAGCAAGTTCCAGGCACTCACCACCCTCTGTGTAAAGAACTTGCCTCGCACATCCCCTCTAAACTTTGCCCCTCGCACCTTAAACCTATGTCCCCTAGTAACTGACTCTTCTACCCTGGGAAAAAGCTTCTGACGATCCACTCTGTCCATGCCGCTCATAATTTTGTAAACCTCTATCATGTCGCCCCTCCACCTCCGTCGTTCCAGTGAAAACAATCTGAGTTTATCCAACCTCTCCTCATAGCTAATGCCTTCCAGACCAGGCAACATCCTGGTAAACCTCTTCTGTACCCTCGCCAAAGCCTCCACGTCCTTCTGGTAGTGTGGCGACCAGAATTGCACGCAATATTCTAAGTGTGGCCTAACTAAGGTTCTGTACAGCTGCAGCATGACTTGCCAATTTTTATACTCTGTGCCCCGACCGATGAAGGCAAGCATGCCGTATGCCTTCTTGACTACCTTATCCACCTGCGTTGCCACTTTCAGTGGCCTCTGGACCTGAACGCCCAGATCTCTCTGCCTGTCAATACTCCTAAGGGTTCTGCCATGTACTGTATACTTCCCACCTGTATTAGATCTTCCAAAATGTATTACCTCACATTTGTCTGGATTAAACTCCATCTGTAATTTCTCCGCCCATGTTTCCAACCGATCTATATCCTGCTGTATCCTCTGACAATCCTCATCACTATCCGCAACTCCACCAACCTTTGTGTCGTCCGCAAACTTACTAATCAGACCAGCTACATTTTCCTCCAAATCATTTATATATACTACAAACAGCAAAGGTCCCAGCACTAATCCCTGCGGAACACCACTAGTCACAGCCCTCTATTCAGAAAAGCACCCTTCCACTGCTACCCTCTGTCTTCTATGACCGAGCCAGTTCTGTATCCATCTTGCCAGCTCACCTCTGATCCCGTGTGACTTCACCTTTTGTACCAGTCTGCCATGAGGGACCTTGTCAAAGGCTTTACTGAAGTCCATGTAGACAACATCCACTGCCCTTCCTTCATCAATCATCTTCGTCACTTCCTCAAAAAACTCAATCAAGTTAGTAAAAACTCAATCAAGTTTAGTGCAGCACCGCACAGACCATTTGAACTAAATGGTTTGTTACTGTGCTGTAAATTCTTTGTACCAGTTTCCTAAGGTTCCTTTGACAGAAGGTTAAGGACAACATATTAAGATTTGGAGAAGCGAATATATAGGTTTGGATCGTGCTTGTTCCAAGAAGTCACAGTGGTGATGATACATACTTTGCACTGCACCAAATCTACTTTTGTGTACTTGCTGCATATTTACTAGTCATCCATATGATCTCACAAGAAGAGCCATACAATGGAGGCAATTTTAACCTCTTGGGAATTTGACAGGAATGGGTGCAATGCTGGTTTTATATCCTGCGTGATATTGCTGTCTGGTGGGATATAAAACCAGTGTTGCACCTGATCCTGTTGATCTGCTGCCAAGTGGGTTAGATTAAAATTGCCCCATTGTGTCTGCAATTGCCTGTATCAGGCGACCCCCATGTTCTGAGAGTTTAGAATTTAGCTGGGGAATGCAGGCAATTAGGGACATTAACTATTGCTAAGAGTCTATTGAGGAAACAATTGAAGTGCTTCAACCAACATTTCAATAGTTTTGTGCTTCTCAGTGACCTTTGTATGAGCACCTGCACTCCTGAAAGGGGTGCATCATAGTTGATTGGTTCTTACACAGCTTTGCTTTTAATTGTCAAAGATGTTTTTTGAATAAATCACCAACTATGACAAAGTGGACTAACCACTTAACAACACTCTGCACAGCTCATTTTTGTGGATGGTGCTCCAATGAGTACCACTCTCCTCTGCTGCATTTTCTCCATCAGCGCCTTGACAGATGCATCAGTTAACTGCACGACTATGATAGGTTTTTGCTCCATTTTCCCATCCACGCTGAAATTTCTTCCTCCAGAAACACCCTTCCATTAAACTGCATTTGAAGGCTTTAAATGTCTGCAGCAGCACTGGCTATCCTACAACTGGAACTGAACCGTTATTTGCATATGTAAGCCACTTTCCGTGCGCCTGCTGCTTGCCCATTTATGGGCACCCCTGAAAACTGCATTATACTGTAACTGGGGACAGCATGAATAACCCTGTGCATAGATGTGAATCAAGAAACACATGCATTCTTCACTTGCGTTACACAGTTCACATCCTTTCTCATGCACAACTAGGGCACAAACTTACATGGTGAAGACTTCCCAATGAGCTGTGTTATAAATTGTGCCCAGATGTCCCTTGGTGCTTTCTTGCACATTGCTATGAATAGAAAAGGATTTCACTATCTATGTTCATCTTGTTTGTAACCATCTGCTGAATTTTGCAAGTTCCTACCCACTTCGCAGGTAGTTGTCAGAATGGCACCGGTTAAAGGCAGCCACCGTGCCATCAATATTTGAATCTGTAAAAGAAGTTGCAGGCTGCCCCTGGACAATCAAGCCTAATCTCATCCCCCATGGCTGCTGACTTCTCTGAAGTGTCCTAGGACATGAGCTGAACTTGGATATAATGAGTCTGAGTCAATAATGCATCTATTAGAGCACACCATTGGCATGTCGAGCAGTGCTTCTGTTGTCTAGATTGATCTGACAATATAATCTTACTAAGATATTAAGCTGGATGCTGCACAACTTCACTTTGCAAAGAGGGATCATTTTGGAGACCCTGTGAGTGAAGGTACCCAGGTGCAGCAAGAGGATCAGGAGCAGGAGCAATCTATAGAGATGCTGAGGAAGAGGAGCTGTTGACAGCTGTGAGAGAGATTTATGAAGCTTCTATTCAGGAGACTTCTTAATTTGGAAGTGTTTCCACAATATTAACATCTCTATTAACATCTTCCCATGTTGTCTATGCAATGCAACGTATAGTTGTCATTCATGCCACCTGGTGAAATAGCTTTCAAGCCTTGGCAAGAACATTCTTTGCACAAACAACTGTCGTGTAACCGTATTTTAATATCAATCAGTGTTTGTGTATAATAAAAACAAGAAATACTGGAAATACTCAGCAGGTCTGGCAGCATCTGAGGAGAGAGAAGCAGAGTTAACGTTTCAGGTCAGTGACCCTTCTTCTGATGAAGGGTCACTGACCTAAAACATTAACTCTGCTTCTCTCTCCATAGATGCTGCCAGACCTGCTGAGTATTTCCAGCATTTCTTGTTTTTATTTCAGATTTCCAGCATCTGCAGTATTTTGCTTTTATTGTTTGTGTATATATTGTTTGCCACCATGGTGCTTCCCCTTTGTGACTGTGGGTGATTTAAATTCTCCTAACTTCTTCTAGGTGTTACCTTCATGGTTGGACTGTGTCAACAGTAGCTTCTCAGGATTATTTCCCAGGCATTGAATCCTGAGATGGACCAGCTCCTGGCTGCATCAATTCCGATACTGCATGGGCTGCCTGGCTCGATGCATTTGCAGAGAAGACTAATAGGAAATTTGAGGTGGAATTTGAATTCCTGGATGGGAAGCTGTTAGGACACACCCTGGGAATAAACACTTAACTAGATTATGTAAACTTTAATTGTCCACTAAATGTCTTAAATAGTAGAACAAGACAACCATTAGCAGTGGTGCACTGTGGAGTTTACTGTATTTATTAACATTAACTATCTTCACGGTTTTGTACAAAATAGCAAATAATCATGATCACTGTGCTAAATTATATTACAGATAATCTTCTGCAGCGGTTTATTATTACCATCCATTGAACCTCTCAGGCCAATTTCTCTAAAATGCTTCAGATGGTCTCACAAATTCAAACAAAACAGATTGAGAAATGCGTTCCAAAAAATGACCAGTACCAATTTAAATAAACTGTTCTTTTAAGTACATAAAAAGCTTTAAATCAAAAGTATATATTTGTATATATAAAAGTGCTTGTTCCTGTTGTTGGAGAATCAATCCCACAAGATATTTTGTTACGATCCCATTAGGGACCATTAGCTTTTAAAAAGAGAAAGTCAAATTCCCAGTTATTACTGAAGGAATTACACCACAAGATTTCATGTTTTAAATAAAAAAGTTTACTGTACAATAGTTAAACAAAGCAAAACACTACCAACTTAGCACTACAATTTAGAAACATATTTTAAACTTAAAATCTTAACAGAACATGAAGACATATATTTCAAACTCTAAATCTCAACAGAACCTCCTGTTTGACTGTTACTTCCACCCCAAAAATGTCCCTATACATTACAGGATCTTGGCACTTTGTTCACTTCTCCTGGGACCAATCCAAAGTGTACCACTGCTCCTAGGAATTCACTTCGCTTTCATTAATTTCTCATCTGTCTTCTGAGGTTTGAGATTTCCTTGGGGATTTTCCCTCTAGCTTCGACTAGGCAAATCCTCCAGTTTCCCTTCAACACTTCACGAATCTGGATTTCTCAGCTTGAGCATTGGCCTGCCTCAAAACAAAAACATCCCTGGTTCCTGGCCTCTTTGCTCTTGAGTCCAACTGACTTCAAAAAGCCAACTGTTTGTCCGAGGCCAACAGCTTGTCCAAAATCCAATGCACTGACTGTGTCAGCAGGCACAAGGATCAACAAAATCAACAGACACCCCCTGCATCATATATCTTCATAGCATATTGTACACATGGGATGTGTGTCAGATAACAATTTAAACTAATTATTTCCAACTCCAAGTCTACTCTTTGATCTGGGAAATCATATGCATAATTTAAACCCCTATCTGAGATAGCTGCAGACACACCATTTCCATCAACAAGTTAAGCGGGGTTCCCATTGTGTAGGGTTTGTACACTTCCCAATGTGACCTTACTAAATAAACATGGGCCACCCTTTGATTTGTAACTACCCTAGGCTTGTTTGCCAGCTTCTCAAACCAGGTGTTTTTATTTGCCTTACATTAAAAAAAATTAAATTCCCAAATTAAAAGATACTTATAGAAAATTAAGACAAGCCATGAACCAGGTGATTGTTACAATTTGCATTTGAATTAAATGTTTGGTTGCTTCCTGGCACACCTGGTCCAAGCAAAACAACTTATTTATATCAAGAAACTATGACATCTTTTCATCTGTATATTATGACAGCAAGAAAGAAGCTAATATATTGAACAAAAATGCATCATTCCGATTGGGCTAATCATGCGAATCTCAGGTCCTCACTGCCAGGGGATTTACTTCACTGCCTCACTTCCTTGAGAGGACTCTTGATGGCCCCATCAGAGAATTTGGTCTTCTGATAGTCTAATATATTCCAGGCATTTTTTTTTGGATAAAGGGCTGCTTGTGTTCTTTCAGCTGCTGCAAACCTTTCAATCTTGCAGCAGGGTACAATTTTCTCTTTCTGGGTGAGCTCCCAGTCACAGGCATTCCCCACACATGGAACTTGCAGCTGCTATATTAATGTTGGTGACACTAAAATTTGCATAGGGGTCAGAATTATGATGCTACATCTGTTCACTTCATGCGCTGCTGATCTCTGGTCTGAACAAGTCATAAAATCTACTCTTACATTTGGTATACGGTGCTGTTAAAGTAAAACAGCCCTTGATGTCACTTTCAATAGGAATCCTTCGCATCACAGGACATTCTAAACTTTGATTTGGAAAATGGGAACAGGAGTAGGCCATTCAGCCCCTGGAGCCTATTCCACCATTCAGTTAAATCATGGCTGATCTGTACCCAAACTCCATTTACCCGCCTTGGTTCTGTAATCCTTAACACCCTGCCAAACAAAAATCTATCAAATTCAGTTTTGAAATTTTCAGTTGACTTCCAACCTCAGCAGGTTTTTGGAGGGAGAGTTCCAGATTTCCAATTCCTATTGGGTGAAAAAGTGCTTTCTTACTCATGTCTGAACTGCCTAGCTCTAACTTTAAGGTAATGTTCCCTTGTTCTGGACTGTCCCATCAGAGGAAATAATTTCTCTCTATCTATCCTATCAACTCATTTAATCATCTTAAACACCTCAATTAGATCACTCCTCAATCAGATCACCCCTCAATCTTCAATACTCAGATGGTGTTGCTCCTGTGAGCTAATTACATGGTGATTTGAAGGAATTTGCAGAAATGAAGTTTCCATTACTTGCTAATTAATGAGCAGCCTCTGAACACTCTATGACGTTACTCTTGTCCTTTTAAAGACACAATCACAGCCCTATGTGAGGCAGTGCCATGTATTAGTGACACTCATCCATTCTGCTCTCACTGCATCATGTCAAACTGTCAGTTTCAAGAATGAGATGGGCCTGAAATATGTGAAGAGAGAACATTAACATTTTCATTGTGATCTGAATCTTTATTGTTCTTTCTCTGTGGATTGTTCAGACTTGGATGCAGGTCACTGCGCAGCATTATGGTAATTTAGTCTTTGCACTGAAGATCATTACAGGAATTGGAACAATACTTACAGGGTCTTCTGTTCACAAAGCTGCATAATCTGTCATCGAAATATGACAGCTGTGCTCTGATTAATTATGTATACCATTACAGGACTCACACTTGAATAACAGTCAATTTATACTTAGAGCTGGATTTTACCAGCCCTCTGGAGATGGGCGGGGAGTGGGGAGGCATTGCAAAGGGAGCCCAATGTCTTCCTGCCGCCACGGCATATTCTCAGCAGCGGTAACCTCAGTGCCGTGGCCACCTACTGGACGACCAATTATGCCAATTAAGTGCTCAATTAAGAGTCACCTCCCACCCCCACCAACATTTTACTGACATTGGGAGGCGCCGCTGCTGCATGGGGAGACTACCATGAAAACTCTGGCGGCCTCTCAGGAATTCCCGGAAGGGGTCCCTCCTTTATGGCTGCTCCATGGCCCACAGAGGGGGCCCATGGCTACGGCCCCACTGCAGGAGGATGAACCTACTTCTCCCCCACCCCCCTCGAATTGCAGGGATCTGCCTGTTTGACTAATGCTCCGTGCATGAACAAACTTACCTTGTCTTCGAGGGCCCCTCAACATGCAAACGCTCTTTCCTTCCTCCTGCAGCCTCAGCAGCGACCTCTTCTGTGGGTGTCGCTGCTGAGCTGCCAACCTCCGATTGGGCTGGCACCTCTGGAAGACAGGCTGCCATCTTTAATTGGATTGTGGTCCTGGTGGTGGCCTCTTAAGTGGCCGCTGTCCATAAAATTCTGCCCAGGGTCTCACCACCGGCCTGCGCATGGTTAGGTCCCGCTTTTGTTCCCGGCGGCTGGATGACTCACTTTTTGAGAAGGTGATGGTGAAGATGCCACCTTCTTGAACCACTACAGTCCATGTGAACAACTGAGTGGCTAGCTAGGCCATTTCAGAGGGCAGTTAAGAGTCAATGGACTAGTCAGGTGGGTGGAACAATGGCAAATGGAGTTCAATCTGGAGAAGTGTGAGGTAATACCTTTGGGGAAGACAAACAAGGCAAGGTACACAATGAATGGTAGGATACTGAGACGTGTAGAGGAACAAAAGCACCTTGGAGTGCATGTCCACAGATCCTTGAAGGTGGCAGGACAGCGGGATAAGGTGGTCAGTAAAGTATACGGGATACTTGCCTTTATTTGCGGAGGCATAGAATATAAGATCTGGGAAGTTATGCTGGAACTGTATAAAACTCTAGTTACGCTACAGCTGGAGTACTGCATGCAGTTCTGGTTATCACACTATAGGAAAGATGTGATTGCACTAGTGAGGGTACAAGGAGGTTTAGGTGGATGTTGCCTGGACTGGAGAATATTAGTTATGAGGAAAGTTTGGATAGGCCAGAGTTGTTTTCTTTGGAACAGAGGAGGCTGAGGGGAGACCTAATTGAAGTGTATACAATTATGAGGGGTCTAGATAGGGCCTTCCTATCCACTTTATTTCCCTTGGTTGAGAGGTCTATAACCAGAGGTTATAGATTTAGGGTAAGAGATAGGAGGTATAGAGGGGATTTGAGGAGACATTTTTTTGCCCAGAGTGTGGTGGGGATCTGGAACTCACTGCCTGAAAGAGTGGTCGTGGCAGAAACCTCAAACATTTAAGAAGTACTTGGATATGCACTTGAAGTACCGTAACCTACAAGGCTACAGACCAAGAGCTGGAAAGTGGGATTAGACTGGGTGACTACTTGTCAGCCAGCATGGACACAATGGGCCTCCTTCTGTGCTGTAAATTTCTGTGATTCTATGGACCCCTAACACATTGCTGTGGGTCTGGAGTCACATGTCAGCCAGACCAGATAAGAAAAGTAGATTTTTACAACAATCTGGTAGTTTTATGGTCACTGTTACTGAGACTAGCTTTTTATACCAGATTTATTAATTAAATTTAAATCCCACTACCTGCCACAGAGTTATGAAATCTTGTCTCTAGGTCTTTAATCCTGGCCTCTGGATTACTAGTCCAGTAACATTGCCACTACACTACCATTCTACTTGACTAAGGATGGAGGGAGGATGGTACTGTTGCTTTTGTAATTTGCACCTTGTTCAGGCCTGAGAGGCATGCAATCTCAATAATTCACTGATGCAACTTCTTCATTCAGAAAAGATGGCAAACCAGTAGAAGTGGTGATTCATCAGCAACCACCCACCCCTTGTGACAGCTGGATCTTTCAACTGAAAAATATATTCCTTTTAACATTCATCACAATTTACATTCAATCCGTAAATCTACAAGATAACAGAGCAGGGTCTTCAGTGTAAAGAAATGCTGTTCCTCAAGCAACAGGATCCACACATTTCTCACTTTCATACTACTATCACCCACGCTCTTTTCTCCCTTGTTTTACTTGAATTTTTGCATCTGAATTCAAAGCGAAGTTCATCTTTGAATGATTGAGACTGCGCTGCTCCAACTATGTGACATCTCTGCCTCAGCCAATTGCAGACAGAACAGCAAAATGACAGCACTTGTCTATCTCTTTTTCTGATCTGAGAAACTCGGTTACAGTGTGTACATGGGGAATCTGGTTTAACCATGGCAGCAAAGGAAACCATAGGCCACTGATAGCCACCACTCGCCCCTTCCCCACCCTTCCACTTGCCACCTCGACTCCTCACCCAATTTCCCCCTCCACCATCCCCACCTCTCCTGCTTACCCCTCTCTCCTTGTTACTGTACTGAACTTGTGAAACAAGCTGGAAGCAGTCTATTTGTAAAAGCTCCCTTAATTCATTAAGTTCTGCTCAATGCTTTCTATTTATGAGGTCACTACAGGAAGAAAGAACAAACAAACTTGTATTGATCTGAAAATGTAGTGGAGGTGATTCAACCATGGCTTTCAAAAGGGAATTGGATTACCAGCTGAAGATAAAAATTTGCAGGGCCATGGGGAAAAGGCAGGGGAGTGGCACTAAGTAAATTGCTCTTTCAGAGAGCCAGCACAGACACGATGGGTCAAATGACCTCCTTCTGTGCTTTAACGATTCTGTGATTTTTTCTCCTTTAGGCATTTAGCCTTAAGCTGTCACTGGTGATGCAGCAGCCCAAAATTCGAAACCTCTTCACCAATGAGCTGTCCGGAGAAACCAGCAAGTTTCAACAGCTCACCTGTCTCATTTAAATGAAGTCCAAGGCCCAATATTGGGTGCACTTCGGCCTACCTGTTCAAGTATAGGGATCATTCCTTGTGCCCTGTTCATGCAAACAGGCTGGGGTGAACGAATTTCTGCCGCTTCCATCTCAAGTTTTTTTTTAGTATCGTAGCCACAATCAGTGCAGTGCTTCTGAGTGTCAAATTTGAGAATTACCAATGACCATACCAATAGGGTTTGGGAATACCACTGTATAACCGGGGAAAATTCAGCCAAATATGAGAAAAATGAGCACTGCTAATCATAGTAAAACTGTAGGACATTACAGAGCTTAGCTGAGCTTGTCCAGTTCTGTAAAACAATGCAATTACAATCTGAAAGTAACAGCATTATGAGAAAATTTACTTTGTGGAAATTGGGGGAAGGCAAAGCTGCCAAGGGAGGTGAGGCGAGGGAGATGCACAAGAGGTTGGAGTCAGAGAAATGGAGAGTTTGGACTGAGGGTGGGTCGTTGTAGTGCTGGAGGAAGTAACGGAAATAAAGAGGAGCGAAATTGTGGAGGGATTTAAACATAGAAAGAGAATTTGAGGTATTGGGAGACTAGGAGCCAAAGTAGATCAGAGAGAGCGGAGTGATGAGATACGGGTAGCAAAGTTTTGACTAACCTGGAGTTTACAGAGGGTAGAAATAGGAGGCCAGCCATGGAAGCATTGGAGTAATTGAGATTGGAAGTAACCAAGTAACAGATGATGATTTCAGTTGTTAATGGTAGGGGCAGAGGTGAGCAAAGTTACAGAGGTAGAAATAAGTGGTCTTTGTGAAGGGAAGCATATAGAGTTGGAAGCTCAGCTTGGGAGTCAAATCGAACATCAGTGTTGCACAGTCTGGTTCAGCCTGAGACAACAGGCATGGGGATGGATTGATGGTGAGGGCAATTCATAATTGGATCAACAAATGTTTCATCAGTTGAACTAGTTAAGTGTCTCGTAGAAATCAGAAAATTTACGACATAAAAGGAGGTCATTTGGCCTATCGTGTCCATGCCAGTCAACGAAGAGCTACCTCGCCTAATGCCACCTTCCTGCACTTGGTCCGTAGCCCTGCAGGTCATGGCTCTTCAAGTAGGCATCCAAGTATTTTTTAAATGTGGTGAGAGTTTCTGTCTCTACCACCCATTAAGGCAGTGTATTCCAGGTGCCCACAGCCTCTGGGTGAAGAAATGTTTTCTCATCTCCCCTCTAATCCACCAATTACTTTAAATCTATGCCCCTGGTTTTTGAACCCTCTGCTAAGGTAAATAGGTTGTCCCTATTTACGCTATCTAGGCCCCTCAATTTTATATACCTCAATTAAGTCACCCCTCTACATCCTCTGTTCCAAGGAAAACAACCCCAGCCTATCCAATCTATCCTCATAACTAAGATTTTCCAGTCCTGGCAAAATCCTTGTATCGCTCCACTGCATACTCTCCAGTGCAATCACATCTTTCCTGTAATGTGGTGACCAGAATACTACTCAGTACTCAAGCTGTAGTCTATGTGTTGTATACAGTTCTAGCGTAACCTCCCTACTCTTATATTCTATGCCTTGGCTAATAAAGGAAAGTGTGCTATATGCCTGCTTAACTACCTTATCGACCTGTCCTGCTACCTTTAAGGATCCGTGGACATACACTCTGAAGTCCCCCTGTTCCTCCACACTACTTACTATCCTCCCATATATTGTGTATTCTTGTCTTGTTGCACCTCTCAAAATACATTATCTGACACTTCTCCGAATTAAATTCCATTTTCGACTTTTCAGCTCAACTGACCAGACCATCTGTATTTTCCTACAGTCTAAAGCTTTCCTCCTCACTGTCAACCACACAGCCAATTTTTGTATCATCTGCAAATTTATTTATCATGCCCCTACATTTGAGTCTAAATCATAATAGACTGATGAATAAAGTCAGAGAATGTGGAGTCAGGGAACAAGTGGCAGAATGAATTGCTCGCTGACTTCAAGACAGAAAGCAGAGAGTTAAAGTAAAGGGTGCAGAAGGTGGGAAGTGGTGTTCCACAAGATCAGTGCTGGGAACATTGCTGTTCACAATTTACATTAAAGATTTATACTTTGGAATCAAAAATACAATTTCTAAATTTGTGGATGATACCAAATTGGGGGATGGGGATAGTCAATACTGGGGAGGACTGAAACAAAGTACAGGAGGACATTAATAAACTTGGAGAATGGGCAAATAATTGGCAAATGAAGTTCAACACAGATAATTATGAGGGAGTACATTTTGGTAGGAAGGCTAGGCAGGCCACTTATTACTTGGAAGGTGTGAGTCTAGTTGGGTAAAGGAGCAAAGGGATCTCGGAGTACAAATACACCAATCACTAAAACTTGCGCCACAGGTTAGCAAGGCCTTTGCTTCACTGTTGCTGGGTCAAAAACCTGGAACTCCCTTACTAACAACATTGTGAGTGTACCTACACCACATGGACTGCAGTGGTTCAAGAAGGTGGCTCACCACCGCCTTCTCAAGGGCAATTAGGGATGAGCAATAAATGCTGGCCTTGCCAGCAATGCTCACATCGCATGAAAGAATGAAAAAAAAAATTCACCTCACTGCTGTCATCAACCTTACTTGTCACTGCCCAAAACATTCAATCAAGTTAGTCAGACATGACCTTCCCTTAACAAATCCATGCTGATTTACCTTGGATAATCAATGCCTTTCTAAATGAAGGTTTATACTAACCCTCAGAATTGATTCCAATGATTTGCCCACAACTGCAGTTAAGCTAACTGACTTATAATTACTCAGATTATCCCTTCCTCCTTTATAAACAAGGGTACGACATTGGCAGTCCTCCAGTCCTCTTGCACCACTCCTGTAGCTAGGGAGGATTGAAATATGATGGTCAGAGCCTCCATAATTTCTTCCCTTGCTTCTTTAAACTGGGACGTATTTCATCTGCGCCTGGTGATTTATCTACTTTCAAAGATGTCAATCCCTTTAATACTTGCTCTGTTACAATTTATATCACTTCCACTATTTCATACTCTTCCTCCTTAACTATGATATCATCATTGGTCCCCTCTTTTGTGAAGACAACTGCAAAGTATTCATTAAGAGCCTTAAGCACATCTTCCGTCTCAACATATAGGCTACCTTTTTAGCCTCTAATTGGCCCTACTCTTTCCTTAGTTATCCTCTTGCTCTTTATATATTTATAAAACATCTTTGGATTTTCCTTGATTATACTTGCCAGTATTTTTTCGTGCCCTCTCTTTGCTTTCCTAATTTCCCTTTTCATTTTACCCTACACTTTCCATACTCTTCTGACATAAGATTCTCTTTTTTACCTTATCTTACCCACTTGTCATCTGGGAGCTCTAGATTTGGCTATCTCACCCTTTTTCTTTGTGGGATTATATTTACCCTGAACCCCTTTGAATTTGCTTCTTGAATGCCTCCCGTTGTTTTGACACCAATTTACCTTCAAGTAGCTGTTTCCAGAAGCTAAATCACTTCTCAGCCAGTATGATTGGCTTTCCCCCAATTTAGAACCCTTTCTCCTATTTCATCTTTGTCCTTTTCCATAGCTATGTAAATCTAACTGCATTATGATCACATAAAATCCCTCTCCCACAGATACTCCTTCCACCTGCCCAGCTTCATTTCCTGAAACTAAATCCAGAATTGCACCCCATTGCCCCACTCTTGTTGGGCTTGTCAGATACTGGCTAAAAAAGTTTACAGAATCACAGAATTTTTACAGTGCAGAAGGAGGCCATTCGGCCCATCATGTCCGCAGTGGCTTTCTGAAAGAGCAACTCCCTCAGTTCCATTCCCCTGCCTATTCCCCGTAACCTTGCGCATTCTTCCTTTTCATATAACTGTCTAATTCCCTTTTGAATGCTTCAATTGAACCTGCCTCCATCATGTTCTCAGGCAGCGCATTCCAGACCTTAACCAGTCGCTGCGTGAAAATGTTTTTCCTCATGTCACTTTTGCTTCTCTTACCAAATACTTTAAATCTGCGCCCTCTTGTTCTCGATCCTTTCACAAGTGGGAACAGTTTCTCTGTATCTACTCTGTCCAGAAGAACAGTTCTCCTGATTGCAATTTAGAAATCCTGTGTCCTTGACCTTTTTTCACTGACTGTATCCCAGTTAATATTAGAGTAATTGAAATCCCCCACCATTACTACCTTATTGTTTTTGCATTTGTCAGAAATTTGCTTACAGATTTGCTCTTCTATCTACCTTGGACTGTTTGGAGGTCTGTAGTACACTTCCAGCAGCGTGATTACCCTTTTTTGTTTCTTAGTTCAATCCATATAGCCTCATTTGATGATCCCTCTAACATATCCCTTCTCATGGCTGTAATTGTTTCTTTAATCAATATTGCTACCACCTCCTTTTTTTATCCCCCTCTCTATCTTGTCTAAAAACCTGTAACCAGGAATTTTAAGCTGCCATCCTTGCCCCTCTCTCAGCCATGTTTCAGTAATAGCTAAAAAAAAATCATACTTCCACGTGTCAATCTGTACCCTCAGCCCCTCTGCCTTATTCACAATACTCCTTGTATTTCGGTATATACCATTAGACACAACGGGACTCTTTTTAAAAATCTATTTTCCAACCATTGTTTGCTCTGCTTGCTAATTTTGCCTTCCATTTCCAGCTCTGCTTTTCTCCCTTCTGAATCTATGCTCAGCTTCCCATTCCTCTGCCCAGCGAATTACACCCTCCCCAACAGCAGTCGCAAACTTGCCTGCGAGGATATTGAATGTTGAGATGCAACCCATCCGGCATATACAGATTCCACCTTCCCCAGAACCAGTCCCAATGCACAAAGAATCTAAAGCCCTCCCTCATGCACCATCTCTCCAGCCACACATTCATCTGTTCTATCCCCTTATTTCTGTACTCAAAGCACATGGCATAGGGGGTAATCCTGAGATTAGTATCTTTGAAGTCCTGCTTCTTAACTTCTTTAAAGGTTGCCTGCAGGAGCTCAACCCTTTTTCTACTTATGCAATTGGTACTGATATGGACCATGACCTCTGGCTGTTCACCCTCCCCCTGCACAATGTTCTGCAGCCACTTGGTGATATCCTTGACCCTGGCACCAGGGAGGCAACTTACCATCCTGGAAACACATCTACCACCACAGAAACACCTGTCAGCTCCCCTAAGTATGGAATTCCCTCTATAGCTCTCTTGATCTTTCTCCTCCCTCTCTGTACAGTTGAGCCATTCATGGTGCTATGGTCTCGGGTCTGGCTGCACTCCCCAGAGGAACCCTCTCCCCCAACAGTATTCAGATCCGAAGGTGCTATTGGATGTCCTGAACTACGTGCCTGCTCTTTTTTTGTCTGACTGGCAGTCAGTCAGTCCCTTTCTGTGTGCACTCTCTGAAGCTGCAGGGTGACAACCTCCTGAAACATGCTATCCATGAAACATTCATGCTTGCAGATGGACCATGTCTGTTTAGCTACTTGAAAACTGTGAAAGGAACATTTATATCGGCATGTCATCATTGCCCACTTGTATTGCCCTACTAAAGAAATGGTTTTCACAAAATAGCTATGATTTACAATCAGCTTGCTATCTGCTATGTCACTATAATATTTTTGTTAAGTTTTTCTTGTCTTGGTACCGTTACTGCAGTGGGAGAGCAGGCTGACCTTCAGCAAGCTTTTGGCAATATTGGTCTGTAATCAGCCACTAGGAGTTTTCCGGGATCAACCTGGTGTGGCTGTGCCTTTAGAGCTTCCCTTCCTTTATCTAGAATAAGCACTTCACCTTCATACTGGACTTTCCTGGTGACTAAGCTGACATCAAAATCAATATGCAGGCATTCCTGGTTTTAAATTGCCTCCAGGCCCAGGCACATTGAATGGATGTAGCAGAACACTTGAAAAGGCTTATTTCATTTTTATATATAACAGGCGCTGATCAATGCCAGTAAATAAAAGGGATAAATGGAAGCTGCTGTCACTTCTTATATATGTTATTTTTCATATTACTAGTTTGATAGGCAATCATCCTTCGTGACACTTTCTCTTAATTACTTTTATTAAAACTGAAAGCCTTGATATTATTGCTCATTATTGAATGGATCGTGACGTCAGGAGGTGGCGATGTGTCTTCGTTCGGGTATGGGTGAGTGGCTGTCGGGTCAAGAGTCTTGTATGTGCTGCTAGTAGCGACCATTATTTCTGTGAAGAGACAAGCCATGTCAGAAGTTGTTCAGGTACAGTGCCCAGTGACGCCAGCACTTTTATACCGGCCTGTCAGTAATAATCATTAAATGTAGGTACCATTACTGAGAATAAACACAATTCAGCTGCTGGAGAATGGCTATGGGTGTATTTTTACAACAAAACTCATGTTTAAGTAAATACAGATTTCAAATTGTGATTTTTCTTTTAAAAATGACTGTGATTCCATGCACCAGTTTAATTTACATTACGGCTTTCCAGAAATTCCTTCTGTGCATATATTTTCTCATTGACAATGTATGTGTATTTTTTAAAAGAACTAGAAGTTTAACTTCTGAATGCACAGTATGTTTTAAGGTATCTGCTCCTTTTGTTGAATTGGTGAACGCTTGGCTAAACAGCATGTGTTGCACAGACGTGTAAATGATCATATATGAGCACATTTCTCTTTAAAGTCATCTGCGTTCCCCTAGATGTAATCAAATCTAGTTTCTTTTAAATAAAGATAGTAAAGATCTGAAGAGAAGCCAAACCATTTTTTGGACGGAATTTTATTGTATTTTACAGAGCTAAGTATGAGCATTTTAAGGGGACACAGAACACAGCAGGTAAATGTCCGCTCCACCGCTGTAACTCTAGCCGAGATTACAGCAGGCGAAATCCCGAGGTAATTCACCCCCAATGCACATATTCAACCAGGACGGGCAATACATAGAGATCAAGAGGAGGATCCTTTTCCAATTTCCTCTCCTAATTCAGGGGTGCTAAGATCCTTTGCATCACTCTTGAGATCAACTAGCTCAGTATATAATTGAAGATTATGAGGTAGAAATTTGTCTCGGGCAGTGGCGCAAAACGGAGATATTGGATCAGCTCCATTGATGGTAGTGGAACTCAATAACAGGTGCTGCGTTTGACGGTCGGCCAATCCGTACTGCATGTTTTGCGCTACTGCCCAAGACAAATTGTAACCCCTGTCTCACCTGTGATCTTCCTGAGCTGCATCACTCGACCACTCACAGGGATAAGCTGACTTGAATCACTGAGGTAAAAGGCCAAACATTAATCATTCAAATAAGATCAGTGTGAATTTAGAAAGCTCAAATGAAATTCAGAGCTTCAAATGTTAAGTGGATCTAGGAGTCTTGTCACAGTGTTTGAACATGGTACCATACTTTAAAGTTGGTGACAGAAGTTGTCACAGAGCTGCATTAACTGCTATTAACATGTCCAAGAAAAACTGCCTTGTGCCATTTAAAATGAAATTCATCCAAAATTACTTTCAGCATTTTAAAAAGACGAAGGTCTGATTATAGACATGACATTCTGATTACTAATTTTCTTGTGACAGTTTTCAACCACATGCCAGGTATGCGAAAAACGAAAAGCAGTCTGGTTATCAAATTCTCTTCAGAACATATTGAAAAACAGGAAGGCAGAAAAAAGCACACTGTTCGGACAGAATGGCATTTGAAATCACAGCTTCACGCTCAGTGTTTCAAGCTAAGAAGAAGACAATTTCATCAGTTGTCTGTTCAGCTACTTATGAGAACTGAGATTTCATAAATCAAACATACAATGGTTTTTTTTAAATTTGTGGATAACTACTCTAAACAAAACCCCTCAGAGGATGTGTGGTAAAATATTGCTGACCAAGATGTATTGCTATGGTCATGGAGGGGAATTAGAAGGTGGTTGCATTTTGCTTGCTCTATAGAGCCATGGTTTGTTTTCACTCAATAATTTTTTTAGGATTTTCTAAATTAGAACAAAACATTGCTGCAGTTACTGACTTCTAATGGGCTGAATTTTATGAGCACTCCGACATTGGGGGTCGTGGCGGAGGGCCCTGGAAAATTCTTCCAGGAGAGGCCTGCCACGCCCTCCGACGCCAAGAAGGCCCCGCCACATTTAACCGATGGCGGCGGGCCTTCATTTAAGAATTAAAATGGAGTAAAATAAATGCAAATTAACTTATCTTGTCCCGGCGGCTGTCCCATGCCGATATTCCGGCTGCTGGCTGGAACTCATGTGCCTTCGGAACTCCTTTCGGAGTTCTGAGATGTGACACTGGTGGGGAGGGGGGAGGAGTGAAAATTTCAGCGGGGAAAACCACTCTGATTGGGTGTGGGGATGGTGGGAAGGGGTTGAGGGTCAAAGATGCTGAAGTTGGGGGGGGGGTGAAAGTTCGTAATTTTACTAATTGGATTTTTCGAGGGATGGGTTATTTTATTAATTGATAACTCAGTGGTGGGGGCATTGGAAAGGGGATTGAAAGTGTTTCTGATATTTTCTTTGCAATATCTGGGCTCTGGCAACTTTAAAAATGGCGCTGGTGCCTGCAGGATGGCGCCAGACGCGATTGCTGGGGAAGGAGCGGCCGTTCCCTCTATGTCATCGGGGGCGGCCACTCTGCCCCTTTCATTTAAATGAGCCTTTGCGTGAAATATTGCAGGGGCTAAGCAATGGTGCATCCGCGCCTGAAGACTACCATGATGAGAGCGCACCACCACCGCCATTTGCACACGCACATAAAATTCAGCCGCTAATGTTTCAGGTGCTGACCAACCTGCTGTACCTTGACAGCATTTTCAATTTTTATTTCTGATTTTCAGCACTCTTTTCCACTTTCTTGCTAATAGTTACTGACTGTACTATAAGTTACTCACTGTAGTGTAATACACTGAGTACTGCAATATACTGACTGTACTGTAATATACTGACTACTGTGATACATGTACTGCATTGGCTAAATAAATTCAATCAGCTATGAAATGGAAGCAGCAGGTTATGAGTATGTATCGAAGTATGGGCAGTGTTTATTGACACATGCAACAGCCATCTTGTGTGGTGCAGAACCTAATGAAATCTGAGAGGCAAGCTGACTTTTCAGAATTAAAATGGTCAATAAAACAGCGCAATGGAAAGTAAGCTGTGTAGAACTCAGTGGGAATTACCATTTTAATGAAGATCTATTAATAGTTTTAGTTGTCTCTGTTTGAATTGTGGTTCGATTTAGTAATTTGTGATTGTACAGTTCAGGCAGGACGACACATGCTAGCTTTTGGATTAACGGGGCATCCATCAGGATATTAAAGGACTGAAACTTACTTTCTTTCTGAGGGGATAATGCTTTGAATTTTTATTTACTTTCTTTGTGTGGGATATTCTTAATCCCTAAAGTGTCTGACCTCTACATAGCGTTTTTTACTTGGAGCAGTGTAAGGGAACCACAAACTCATCCCTGCGGGCAGTTAGCCAGTGAGAGAAACACTGTATATGAGCTACTTTATGATTCCTTCCCTGTAACAAGATGCTGCACTCTCATGGAAAAGACAGTGGTACAGAGAATACTGGGTGGGTGGGAGTGGATTTTCAGGCAAATGTCCAACTGAGGGGGTTCAGATATTGTGACAATCAGTGAGAACAAACCTCGAGCAATTTGTTACTCATCTGAAGCCTGGGACAGGATTACTGTCAGTAATCTTCTCCCACCTACCAGTATCTTTTTTATATTATATGCATGCGTATCATTTTCTTAACTATCTCCTCCACTGGACTGTAATTTAAGACCTCATGGAATATTGACTTGGTTAAAGTGATGCAGGAGTTCAAGGCTATTAGTGAATGGTAAAGAATGCAGCATCTTTGTGTTTTAGAATATGTTACTTCCCCAATTGTTGGAATGTTTATTACGGAAGTACTCTTTGTCTCTATGAAATTTATTTCATTTGTCAGTAATTTTTCTTTCCTTCTCTCTCTCTCTCTCTCTCTTTCTGTTTCTGTTCCTGTTTCTCAGCCTGTGTACTTTGGATTGACTGGAAGGGCATCTCTACAGCTTCTGACATCACCAGTGTGTGGCCAGTAGGAAGTGATGAAATGGTTACTCCAATAATTTTTAGTGCCTTCTTTTGGTTAGTTTCACTAGCTGCCTCTGTTACTTGCTACCTTGGAGGGTAGCTGAGTATGAATGTCAGCTGGGACTGAGGTTGGAACTTTGCTGTTTCAGTCCATAGCACAGCACACAAATCTGTTGTTCCATTTAGCTATTGTTACAAAAGTGTTTCCATTTTTAATATTTTATTTTTTGAGGACTTGTGTTAAAACTGAAAAGATTCCACGGATGTGTTTTTTTTAGCAAGTTCACTGAAAGGACACTTGAGATGTTATTTGAAACAACCTGTGCTGGAAATCATGTACTTTAAGCTCAATAAACAACAGAAACCTTGGTGACCTGGGGAAGATGTTTACAGAGAATGTCTTCTCATTTTAGTCCTAAATCGTAAATCCCTTATCCTGAGGCTGTGCCCCCGTGTTCTAGATTCCCCATCTAGGGGAAACAACTTCTCAGTGCCAACCCTGTCAAACCCCTTCAGAATTATGTATATGTCAATGAGGATCATCTCTTATTCTTCTAAACTCCAGAGAGTATCGGCCCAATTTACTCGGCCTCTCATCATAGGATAACCCTCTCATCCCAGCTACCAATCTAGTGAACCTTTGCTGTATCACCTACAATGGAGGTATATCCTTCCTTAGATATGGAGACCAAAACTGTGCACAGTACTCCAGTTGTGGTCTCATCAAAGCCCTGTACAATTATAGTAAGACTTCCTTATTCATTGTTACGACCAGGTGAGAAAGGTGTCCAGGGTTCCCTCTCAGCCTTCACCTGTTCTTACTGTAACAGGGTTTAATTTTAAACGCAGTGTTTTGAGCTCCCCCTTGGTGAATGCTTGTTCACCGCTTTCCAATTATAAGGCAAAGAAATGATCACAAACAGGTTTTCTTAGGTTTAAAGAAGAAAAGTGAAATTTATTAAATTTAAACACTAATTCAGTTAACACCTATGGATACACGCCGTGCCCCAGGCTAGCATGCATACGCGATACGCACATGCAAATAGGGACAGAAAAGAGCAGAGGAAAAAATAAAGTGGAACGGTTTGCGGAAATATCTGAAGAGGTTTCGTTACAGTTCTTCAAGCTCACTGTAGAGTCCTTGCTTGTAGATAATTCGTGCTTTTCGTTGGGGCCCAGTATTCTTCTTAAACCTTGTTCACTGTAAGAGATTTTTCTCTCTTGGGGTTCATGTGTCTTTAATGGATTCTGAAGCTGGTGAGAAAGAGATGGGAGCAGACAGGAGGAGAGGAGATCTGCTTCAGTCCAGGAGCCTGTTTCTCCAATTCAAACTCTGCAACAGACAGTTAGTCATGTGACTAAACTGGTCTGACCACGTCTGTTCTGTGTACTGGGAGCAGGAACTGGTCCTTTTGTTCCAAGCAGTGTCTGTTACTATGCAAAAAATTTCCTTTCGGCCAGGGGCCTGGCAATTCCTTGTATAAGGCCTTCTTCCCAGCAACAATTTGAAGTTTAATGTCCATGTGGCGAAATTAATGTGCCTCATTCTTGGCAGGTGGGGGTCTGCATGACATCTTATACTCCAAACCCCTTGCAATAAAGGCCAACATGCCATTGAATGAACCACCATAAGACTAGAGTTACATTAAAGTGATAGAGATGCCAACACAATGATTGGAATTTTGAAAGACTGAAAGCTTCCTCTCTTTAAACCTGAAGGAAGGATAAACAACATCTTTACTAAATTACAGATTGACTACCGGTGGTCAGATATTGAGCTGGCAATTTTCTGTTCAAACCCAATTGACAAATGGTGAACATTGGTGTTGTGTAATTGAGGAATCAAGTGTGCCTGATCCAATGAATATATTGCTATCGCTGTCTGTCAGCACTGAGGATTTTGGGATAGAGAGGAGATATAACAATTGACCGAGGGGTTACAGTGTAGTGATAGAGTTTGCAAGCCAACTGGAGATAAGCAGGCTTGTCATCATTTCTGTAACACATCCCGCTGTAGGAATGTTAGCATCATGTGCATTAAAATACTTTGTTGAGGCTTATGTCAAAGTTCCCAATGTTGTTGACTCCAAAAATAGACGTTTTGCTACTTTTCAAATCTTTTGGTACTGCTGTAATTCAAAAGGCTGCTTCTGTGTGTTGTAGAATTGTTGTTTTTGGGCAGTATTTCAGCTACACCAATGCATATACTGCAACACTGCTGTACTAAGCACTGATCCGACCCTAAGCACATTTATATCTGTATGGACAGATGTCATCAGCTATAATCCTTAATACACTCCTAACTAACAGAATTCTTACGAAGGTTTAAGGGCCATCAGAAACCTTATTAAAAAGAACAGGCAGCACAGTGGATCTTGCATCCAGCCCATAGCTGTTTGCCCACGAGATTTAAAAAGGAAATGCAGTATGTTAAATATAAATCTGGGCACCAATAACATCATCAGCTCCAGATTCCTCTCCATGTCACACACCATTCTGCTGGACATAGTCAGATATGGCATAGAAGGAGGCAATTTGGCCCATCCATTTGGCTCTCCATGGAGCTGTCAGCACCACTCCCCCACTTGATCGCCATAGCCCTGCAAGTTTATTTCCTTCAGATGCCCATCCAATTTCCTTTTGAAATCATTGATTCTCTCTGCTGCCACCACCCTTGTCAGCAATGAGTTCCAGGTCATTACCACTCTGCGCATAAAAAAGGTTCTTCACATTCCCCCTGAATTTCTTGCCCAAGACCTTCAGTCTGTGTCCCCTAGTCCTTCTACCATCAGTGAAGGGAACAGTTTTTCCTTGTCTAACTTGTCTAAGCCTGTCATAATCTTGTATCACTCTGTCAAATCTCCCCTCAATCTCCTTTGCTTTAAAGAGAACAAGCCCAGCTTTTCCAATCTAACCTTGTTACTAAATCCCACATCCCTGGAACCATTCTGGTAAATCTCCTCAGCACCCTGTCAAGAAAGAACGAAATGCCAAACGAGGAAATTTTAATTAATTGGTTGAAAACTTGCATTAACCTTTTAATGTGAAAATTCTACAGTTAACTTAAAAAAAAACCTGGCAGCCAAGAAGGCCACCGCAATTTGCATCTGAAACATCTTTGCACATTCCAAGGCCCAACTGGAGCCAGAGGTCTAACAAGAAACCCAGCCAGGACAATGCTTTGGCTAACTGAGTAGATTATCCAGATCTCCCTTGTTAGCGGGACATTCAAAGCCATCTTGAGGCATTCATGAATGGAGACATCCCTCCAGGGGGTAAACACTGACCATACCACTTGAGAGAAGTTTTGGTTTTTAGACTTTGGACCTCATTAAAAACAAAGGGGATGGAGAGAACCATGTGACTGTCTCCCCAGGCTGTGAAAAACTGGGAGTTTTGTTACACAGAGACAAGCAGTAACTGAGTGTGCAGCAGCAGAGAAGGATGTGTGCCTCTCTCTCTCTGTCTCTCCCCCTCCCTCCCCAGATAACGCAAGTTTGAAAACTGTCTGTGACTGTGAATCCCTCCAAGGCTATGGATTGCTATCGACAAAGACCAGGGGAAGAGAACCAACTACAAGGCTGCCTCCAAGAAAGCCTTGAGCCAAGTAGGCCAGCCACAAAGTGCACTTTGGCCAGTCAAGGACTTCAAGCATACAACATCTGTGTATTTAAGTTCCATTTATTCTGGATTCCAACCACCAAATCTACTTTTCCTTCTGTAATCTATTTGTGTATGTGTGATTCTTGTGTGAATGTGTAGCGTAAATTTATTATTTTATCTAGATCGGTTTTAGATTGTTAAGTATATTAAACTCACCCCTTGTTTAAACTCAAGAAAACCTGTCTGATTAGTTCTTTCACAATCACATTAACGGTAAAAAGTAAAACACTCACTGAGGTGATGAGCACAACCACAGTTTTAAAAAGGGAATAAACCCTGTTGCGGTAATAAGTGGAGGGGCAAGAGGGGCGGCTGTGACCCCCTCTGCTATAAGGACCCTCACATCCTTCCTAAAGTGTCGTGACCAGAACTGGATACAATACTCCAGTTGGGGCCTAACCAGAGCTTTATAAAGGTTCAGCATAACTTCCCAGCTTTTGTACTCTATGCCTCTATTTATGAAGCCCAAGATAACGTATGCTTTGCTAACCACCATCTCAATATGTCCTGCCACCTTCAAAGATTGTTGTACATGCATCCCCAGGTCCCTCTGTTCTTGCACACTCTTTAGAGCTGTGCCATTAAGTCTATATTGCCTATCCCTTATGCCAAAATGCATCACCTCACACTTGTCTGTATTAAATTCCATCTGCCGCTTGTCTACCCATTCTGCTAATTTATCTATGTTCTGTTACAGGCAGTTCATATCCTCCTCACTGTTTGCGACTTCTCCAAGTTAGTATCATCGGCAAATTTTGAAACTCTACTCTGTATTCCAAGATCCAAGTCATTTATATATAGAAAAAAATCAGTGGCCTAGCACCGACCCACTGTTTACCAACCTCCAGTCTGAAAAACAGCCATTTACAATGACTTGCTGTTTTCTGTCCTTAAGCCAATTCTTTATCCAATTGGACACTGACCCTCCTATTCCATGAATCTAAATTTTGTTAACCATCCTTTTATGTGGTACTTTATCAAATGCTTTCTTAAAATCCTACATCCACTGAACTGCTTACATCAACCTTCTCTGTTACTTCATCAAAACATTTAGTTAGATTCGTCAAGCATGATCTGCCTTTTACAAATCTGTGCTGGCTATCCTTAATTAACTCGAAGGTCTCCAAGTGTCTGTTGATTATTTTTTTCCCCTGTCTGTTGTTTCTAAAACCTTACCCACCACTGGATGTTAAACTAACTGGCCTGCAGTTGCTAAGACTGTCTTTAAAACTTTCTTGAATAAGGGTATTATATTTGCCACTCTCCAATCCTCTGGCGCCTCACCCATATATATCACCATTTTTTCATCGCTGTATAAATATCCTGGAATTCCTTACATAATACCACTGAGAGAACATCATCACCGTAAGGACTGTAGCAGCTCAAGAAGAATGTCCACCACCTCCTTTGCAGGACAACTAGGAATGGCAATAATTGCAGTATTGGCACTGGCACCCACATCCCTGGAGCATACAATAAAAATGGTGACTGACATAGTGCAGCTCCAACATGTTATATTGATGGTGGGTTGAGGGGTGACGGTGCAGATCTGTGGCTCCCCATGTGGTAAGCATCAAATCATGGCTGTGCCCATACAGTGAGAGAGTAGTACAATCCATGTAGTTCCTCACAGGAAAGTTAGAGGCTGACTTGCTTGGAGCTGACTCCCTTAAACCTCCTGTTGGGGATTGTTTTAAGCTGACATTGACTGAAGCCTGTCCACTGTTTTGGGGAAGGTTTTCACAGGAAAATTGCTTGAGAGAAAACCTCAAAAACATGGGATCATGTCCTCAAAAAGAAATCTTAGTTTTCATTCAATCCATTTTTCTAAAACATTTGCATAAATTACTGGTTAACTTGCACACATTTCAGTCAGTGGCTAATTGACATCACTGTTTTATTTCCTTTTCTGACATGGCAGTCTCTGGTGCAGTTGGCTAGCGTGTTCAGCTGTTATCTGAAGGGTTGGTGCGACGGAGCCTTTCACTGTTTTTTGATAAACTTGAAGGGCTACAGGGATCCAGCAAGGCAGTGAGACTGACTAGATTGCTCAGCGGGAGCCGGCATGGACTTGATGGACCGCATGGCATCTTCCTATGCTGTAAATGACTCTATGACTCGTATGATATGAAAATGCCTAAGGATAAAATTAAAGAAAACAAATGACACTAGTAGAAAGTGATCAAAAAGTTTTTTTTAAATTTAGTTTGTGTAGCAAGAATGCTTTTGCAATCATCCATTTTGAGATGTACTGAGGAGGAGTGAGGACAAGCCATGTGAATATTCTGCCTTACGTATCAGTAGCAGCACTGATTACACCTTTTATTTTCTCACCAATGTTCTCCCTTCTTTTCTGCCATTAAGAAGTTGCTTCCTTATTGGGAGTGAAATGGAGGCAGTTTCCAAAGCCTTGTAGTCTGACCTCAGAATGGTTGCGGGGTCATGAAACCGCAAACCCCCCCACTCCACCCACCCCCCCCCCCCCACCCCCGGCTCCGCCACTGTGGAGGAAATAATCAGGGAAATAATTCTTTCAGAGCTCAGATAGAATTTCATCTTCCGAAACAAAAGTGTTCAGGAACTGGCTACTGATGAAGAAGCTGTTATCACGGCTTAAAACGGCACGGCAATAGCTTGAGGCCCACAGCAATGTTTTAGTCAGAATTCAAATTAAACTCAAGCTGTCTGTTAAAAAGGCATCTGAGCCTTTCCTGCTGGATTTAATATTGCCTGCTAGCTGCTTATTCAGATTAGTGGTAGTTTTGAATTTTCATTGTCTTGTAACAAAAGCCATTCCGTGGCTACTTGCAATCTTACTGTGAGAACAAGAATCGCCTGCAATCTTGAAGCTCTCCCCATAAAATGCCAATTTCCTTTGACTTCTTACTAGAAGTAATTGAATATTCTGACATGATAGTGGTAGCTCAGTCACTGCTGATATGGCTGTGTATTCTGTAAATGTAAATATTCACAAAAAGTATAGTTATTCTTAGGGCTGGTAAATGGCATTAGAAAAAATTGCCACTTTTATTCCAATGCAAAAACACCTTGGATCGGAATATTCCCAGTTTTGATCCTCCAATATGACTGTGGCAGAGCAAGAATTGTGTTCTTGTGCTTCATTGGTGGGAAGAGAGCCTGACCTGGCTGGAGTTTCTGGGGTTTGGTCATTTATATAAATCATGTGGGTGCCTTTGCCACTGCTGCTGCATTTAGGTGCCACTGCTGGTGGTGTTGGGGAACTGCAGCGTATTCCCACCACATATGGCCAAAGCCAGCAGGACTGGCTTACAAATGTAGCCCTTTATACGAGGGCTGATTTGTATCTGTCAGGCTTCTAACTTCTAGAGTGTTGTAGGCCATGACCATGGCCTGAAGCATCCCTGTAGGTCTCACTTATGCTGCTCCATTGTACTGCTAAGAAAAGAGAAGTTGCATATATAATGCCTTTCATGACCTCGGGACACCGAAAGCGCATAACAGCCAATGAGGTACTTTTAAAATGTGGTCACATTTGTAATTTTGGAAACATGGCAGTCAATTTGCACAGCAAGCTCCCGCAAACAACACTGAAACAAATGGCCAGACAATCTGTTTTTAGGTAAGAACAAAATACTGTGGATGCTGGAACTCTGAAATGAGAATAGAAAGTGCCGGAAATACTCAGCAGGTCTGGCAGCATCTGTGTAGAGAAAAACAGAGTTGATGTTTCATCTGATGAAGGGTCACAGACCTGAAACATTAACTCTGTTTCTCTCTACACATATGCTGCCAGACCAGCTGACTGTTTCCGGCACTTTCTGTTCTCATCTATTTTTAGGTGTTGGTTGAGGGACACTGGGGAGCAGTCCCTTGTTCTTTGAAATATTGCCATGGGATCTTTTACGCCCACCTGAGTTGGTTTAAAGTTTAATCCAAAAGACGACACCTCTGATAGTGCAGCACTCCCTCAGCAGTGCACTGAAGTGTCAGCCTGGATTATGGGCTCATGTACACCTGGAATGTGATTACTGTTGCCCTATTTATCTGATACATTAAACAATATTACCTGCTTCTTTGCACCTGTCTGCAATCAAGTAGGGTCTGTCATGAGCAATCTACTGGAATAACAGCAGTCTATGCTCATGAAAAGACAGTGGTGTCTATGCTCATGAAAAGACAGTGGTTCAGAAATAGTTGGATAAAGCATTTAATAAAGCCAATTGACAATTTAAAATATACCCAAGGCATCTGTAAAAATTCTTTTTGGAATTTACATGCTGAGAGGTGTCAAAACAGTTTCATTTTTTGTTGTTATTACTGACACTGTAGGGGGAATTTTAACTTGGTGACACAGTGAGAGCACGAGGAACCCAGAACTAAGTGCAGCACATCTATCAGTGGCTTTTTGTCCCAGCCACCGTATTTGCATCTGATTTCTGGGTTTCCTGACCAATTGGTATGAGCAGCCATAAAAACATCTCGCATGAGTTGATTTCAACTGAACTATTTTTAAAGGGACATTGCAAAGATGACAGCTGATGGATTGTGGAGTTGGGGAACAGAGGAAGCAACTGGTGTTATGGAGTCCCAAAATGACAAGGCTGTGCCTTGCTTCACAGGTGCCCTCTCTAGACCTGATGCTGCAGTTGTAAGAGCCCACAAGGAGATTCTCTTTATATCGTCAGAAGAAGCCCATCATAGAAATCAAGATGGTACAACTGGAGATTGCTGTGGAGGTAAGCAGCAGGAGTGTGGTGTCACACTTCTGGATACACTTGCTGGAAGCAGTTTAACAACCTAATCAAGGCAGAAAAGGTGAGTACAATGGCACATTCAACACATCCTGCTGTGTGCATCACGCCAACCACCTCACTCTGCCTTCCCAAGCCTACTTCTTCACATCACTTCTACACCAGTTTACCTTGCAGATGCACCCATCTCTCTCTGTCTATGCACTTCCTCACATTCCCATCTGTCCATCCACCACTGACACTCATGCAATGTCATGCCTCTCTCCCTCATAGTCACCCACAACAAATGTTGTCCATCTATCTGTTCAATACATTCTATTGCTTTCACTCATAGGCCTCTTCATGCCCTCCTTGCAGGAGAAAAGAGCACAGAATGGCAGGGAGAGGTAGAGAACCAGAGGTGGCCCTCCAGCCAACTCAATACTGACAACTGCAGAGGAGGAGATTCTGCAGATAAGTGGAGTGTCGGCATTCCTGGCCCTTGGAGATGGGGAGATTGGGGATTCCCAGCTACCCGGTGACAGAATTAAATATCAGAGAGTCACATGGCATAGAACACTTACTCAAGTTGAATTATAACTTACTCAAGTTGAAATATTATCATATTTCATATTGCATATGATCAATTAACAAATTCTTACCATGACTGTTCTAATTCATGTCTTCAATCTCCCATAGGGCCATCAAACATTCCATAGGAGGTGGTCCAGGAGGACTGTGAGGACTGCTCAGAGGACTCATACAGATCATGCACCAGTTCAGATGTTCACACTTCATGGTACTGTTATGTTTTCACCTGATGTCTCACACGTCACGTGCTAGAGCAGATGGTGGAGACAGGGACAGCAGTGGAAAGTCTTCGTTGGAGGGCGCAGGATAATCCAAGCTCTGCTCAGCTGGACGCATGTTCTGAATGTAGGGGGCCGTCGATGGAGAATAGTGCAGTAATGATAGGCTTTCTAGCCACACTATGCATGTTTGCAGAAAGATTGGAAGAGTCCATCTCAAGCTTGAGTGACATGATGCCACAGGTCTTTACAATGATGTCTTCGTCCATGGATAAAGCGGCCACCTGCATGAGGCATCCAATGCGTCAGGCAAACAAGTACATGCAGGCCCGCACCAATAGCTTGTGAACTCTGAAAGCCACCTTGAACACAATTGTTGAATCCCTAGCCTTGTATATCCAATGCCCCACTGATGTGCAGCAAAGTTCTCTTCATTGCTAGCAGGGAAGTGCAGGTGGTCCATGAGAGGGAAGATTGTGAAAAGGAACATGGAAGTGGAACTCTGCTCAAAGTGTTTCCACTTCTCACTTAGTGCCAGCCCCTCTGAGTCAGTGCACCACATGCTGTTTCATGTCCTGATGGCCAAGTCTACCTCACACAGGTGCAGGTGGAACAGTCTTCAGTGGGGCCCTCATGGGCTCCAAAACCCAGAGGATGTCAGCCAAGAGCATCTGAGCAGTCATTGCAGAGATCTGAGCAGCCTGCCTTGAACTCTGCTGAAGGCACAAGAGTTGCACCATGTAGGAATAGCAGAAAAATGAAGAGTAAAGATTTGCAGTTGCTCAAGGGTATGCATGTGGGTGTGTTACACAATGTAAGATTGCTATGATTCTGGGTAGTTTTTAGCCACATAATTATTACTTGTTTGAACTACTTTGCTGTCTTGCCGTTTTTTTTTCCTGCTGCCTGGCAGGTGGCCTTCTCGCTTGTGATGAATGATAAGGCAAGGCTTAAAGTTGAGGAATGGGTGTCTGTGAAAGGAATGCTTTGCTGATTTCAGGACTGCTTTGTGTTGGGGGAAGAGTGAGGGGGAAGCAAGTAGGTTTAGTGTGTGGCTGGCAGATGGGTGCAGTGGTGCAACCTAACTGAATCTCACCATTATAAAGGCATCCCAGCAGCAATGTGTGCTGTTATTGGTGAAATAGCAGAATCACATTCCTCCTTCTTCTACTTTGAAGAGGTTCTGCATTCTCCACCTTGTTCCTCCTGAAGGTCCAGTCCTTGCTGCAGCCCTATGTTGTGCACAGTGCAGCACAACATGATTATTCTGGAGACCCTGTCTGGTGCAGTTTGAAGGGTGCCTCCAGATCTGTCAAGGCACCTGAAGCGTATCTTTAGCATACTGATTGCTTGTTCAATGGCACATCTCTTTGTCATGTGGTTTTGATTGTAGTGCTCTTGGGCCTTACTTCTTGGGCTCTGTGTCATCAGCCATGTTTTAAGTCTCCAAGCAGCAAGTCAATATATCTGTTCCAAGGTGTGAAAAGTTCAGGGAGGATGGACTGGAACAGGACAAATGCCTTACTGCAGCTTCCTAGAATCATGTGCACACCTGCATAATCATCTTTTTGTCGCTGCAGAATAGCTGTACATTGATGGAGTGGAAGTCCTTACGATTAGCAAACACTTCTGGGTGATCTAGGATGCCTTGATTGCAACATGTGTGCAGTTGATGATTGCCTGCACCTGTGCGAAGCCATCCAGTGACTTCAACCTAAGCACCCGCACAGTCTGACTGACATAATAGGTGGCAAAGTGGACATAATTGTCTGCCCTGGCAAACATGACATCGGTCAACTGTGTGATGCATATGTGGACGGCTGATTTCGAAATACTGCAAACACTTCCTGCACATCCCTGGAAAGAGCATGAGGCAAAGAGGTCGAGGGTGGTTGTCAATTTAACAAGCACTGGTAAAGCATGACCACCAGGTCTACTTGGCTAGAGGTCTTCTTCCAACAGACTAATAATGTCTGCCACAACCTGACATGTGACCTTTCGGCACTGGTGGTCAGACATGTCCAAGAAGCTAATTCTCTGCCTGTAGACCCTATGTTGCAGATATCGTCTCCTGGAAGCTGCACCTCTCTGCTCATCCCCTCTTGGGAAGTGGCAGGTCTGTGAGGAGAAGGCTGCTGCTGCTCCTGCTGGTTATGTTCCTGCTGCTGGTCCCCCTGTTGCTGTTACTCTTACTGCTGCTGCTGTTTCTAGTGAGCTTGGTCCTCATTTGAGGTCCAAGCTAAAATAGCACAAGCAGCACCAGTATTGATCTGATATACCCACAAATGGCAAATGGTGATCAGACACAAGCCTCCCAAACAGTGAAAGTCACTTCCAAAGTAGTGAAAATCACTTACATAATAGTAGAAATCACCTGTAAAGTAGTGAAAGTAAACTCTCAGAACAGGTACTCTGAGCAAAAGCCTTTCACACAATTAGACAAGGAAGCAGGTGTGAGGTCTCAGTACTTACGGGAATCTTTGCCTGTTATTTCTTCTGCCCCCCCAGTTGCTGCTGTTATCTCAAAGAACAAAGTAAATTACAGCACAGGAACAGGCCCTTCGGCCCTCCAAGCCTGCGCCGATCCAGATCCTCTATCTAAACATGTCGCCTATTTTCTAAGGGTCGGTATCTCTTTGCTTCCTGCCCATTCATGTATCTGTCTAGATACATCTTAAAAGACGCTATCGTGCCCGCGTCTACCACCTCCACTGGCAACACGTTCCAGGCACCCACCACCCTCTGCGTAAAGAACTTTCCACGCGTATCCCCCCTAAACTTTTCCCCTCTCACTTTGAACTCGTGACCCCTAGTAATTGAATCCCCCACTCTGGGAAAAAGCTTCTTGCTATCCACCCTGTCTATACCTCTCATGATTTTGTACACCTCAATCAGGTCCCCCCTCAACCTCCGTCTTTCTAATGAAAATAATCCTAATCTACTCAATCTCTCTTCATAGCTAGCGCCCTCCATACCAGGCAACATCCTGGTGAACCTCCTCTGCACTCTCTCCAAAGCATCTACATCCTTTTGGTAATGTGGCGACCAGAACTGCATGCAGTATTCCAAATGTAGCCGAACCAAAGTCGTATACAACTGTAACATGACCTGCCAACCCTTGTACTCAATACCCCGTCCGATGAAGGAAAGCATGCCGTATGCCTTCTTGACCACTCTATTGACCTGCGTTGCCACCTTCAGGGAACAATGGACCTGAACACCCAAATCTCTCTGTACATCAATTTTCCCCAGGACGTTTCCATTTACTGTAGAGTTCACTCTTGAATTGGATCTTCCAAAATGCATCACCTTGCATTTGCCCTGATTGAACTCCATCTGCCATTTCTCTGCCCAACTCTCCAATCTATCTATATTCTGCTGTATTCTCTGACAGTCCCCTTCACTATCTGCTACTCCACCAATCTTAGTGTCGTCTGCAAACTTGCTAATCAGACCACCTATACTTTCCTCCAAATCATTTATGTATATCACAAACAACAGTGGTCCCAGCACGGATCCCTGTGGAACACCACTGGTCACACGTCTCCATTTTGAGAAACTCCCTTCCACTGCTACTCTCCGTCTCCTGTTGCCCAGCCAGTTCTTTATCCATCTAGCTAGTACACCCTGGACCCCATGCGACTTCACTTTCTCCATCAGCCTACCATGGGGAACCTTATCAAACGCCTTACTGAAGTCCATGTATATGACATCTACAGCCCTTCCCTCATCAATCAACTTTGTCATTTCCTCAAAGAATTCTATTAAGTTGGTAAGACATGACTTTCCCTGCACAAAACCATGTTGCCTATCACTGATAAGCCCATTTTCTTCCAAATGGGAATAGATCCTATCCCTCAGTATCTTCTCCAGCAGCTTCCCTACCACTGACGTCAGGCTCACCGGTCTATAATTACCTGGATTTTCCCTGCTACCCTTCTTAAACAAGGGGACAACATTAGCAATTCTCCAGTCCTCCGGGACCTCACCCGTGTTTAAGGATGCTGCAAAGATATCTGTTAAGGCCCCAGCTATTTCCTCTCTCGCTTCCCTCAGTAACCTGGGATAGATCCCATCCGGACCTGGGGACTTGTCCACCTTAATGCCTTTTAGAATACCCAACACTTCCTCCCTCCTTATGCCGACTTGACCTAGAGTAATCAAACATCTGTCCCTAACCTCAACATCCGTCATGTCCCTCTCCTCGGTGAATACCGATGCAAAGTACTCGTTTAGAATCTCACCCATTTTCTCTGACTCCACGCATGACTTTCCTCCTTTGTCCTTGAGTGGGCCAATCCTTTCTCTAGTTACCCTCTTGCTCCTTATATATGAATAAAAGGCTTTGGGATTTTCCTTAACCCTGTTTGCTAAAGATATTTCATGACCCCTTTTAGCCCTTTTAATTCCTCGTTTCAGATTGGTCCGACATTCCCGATATTCTTTCAAAGCTTCGTCTTTCTTCAGCCTCCTAGACCTTATGTATGCTTCCTTTTTCCTCTTAGCTAGTCTCACAATTTCACCTGTCATCCATGGTTCCCTAAGCTTGCCATTTCTATCCCTCATTTTCACAGGAACATGTCTCTCCTGCACGCTAATCAACCTCTCTTTAAAAGCCTCCCACATATCAAATATGGATTTACCTTCAAACAGCTGCTCCCAATCTACATTCCCCAGCTCCTGCCGAATTTTGGTATAATTGGCCTTCCCCCAATTTAGCACTCTTCCTTTAGGACCACTCTCGTCTTTGTCCATGAGTATTCTAAAACTTACGGAATTGTGATCACTATTCCCAAAGTAGTCCCCTACTGAAACTTCAACCACCTGGCCGGGCTCATTCTCCAACACCAGGTCCAGTATGGCCCCTTCCCGAGTTGGACTATTTACATACTGCTCTAGAAAACCCTCCTGGATGCTCCTTACAAATTCTGCTCCATCTAGACCTCTAACACTAAGTGAATCCCAGTCAATGTTGGGAAAATTAAAATCTCCTATCACCACCACCCTGTTGCTCCTACATCTTTCCATAATCTGTTTACGTATTTGTACCTCATCTTACTTTCACTGGTAAGTTCCAGGAAGCCCAAGACACCCTAGCATTCATAGTTAAAGTTGAAAACCCCTGTTAGAAAAGGTTGTAATCACCTATTAACATATTTAAATTGGCAACCCACCTCTCCTGAGAGGGTTTCTTGCATGCAGCCTAATCCCTTCTTAGGCAGTCCCTTGGGAACAAGGATGACTTTGTTTCACTCCAGGTTTTGGGTCCTTTGGTGACTGAATAGTCCAATCCTGATCCTCCAGGTCCCGAAGTTCATTTTGAGGGGTGGAAGATGCCCGTGTGTGGGTTCTTTTAACGTGGGGTGGCCATTGCACACTGACTACCACGTGGTCCGAGCGAAGCAAGATCTTTGTTCAATGGCAGGGATAGCCGAGACGATTGGAGACCAGGTTCTGCTACACGGATGGGGACTAATACACACACATGGTCAGCAGATCCAGCTGGTGAGCCTGGATACAGGCCATGTGGATCTGCGTCAGGGTGTTCTTGAAGGGGTAGCTGAAAGCCTGCTCCAAGGGCTTCTGTGACAAGGGCCCCCCAGGACCCGTCATGGAGCTGGAATGCCCTGCTCTGCTGATCAGCTACCCAAGCATTAAAACTGACTGCTCTCTCCCCTGTCCCCCTTACTGTCTACAATAAAATAGGACATTAACTGGAATTATAAATTTCTAACGTTCAGTCTTACACATAAGAATAACTAACACAAGAAAGCATTGTCATTTCTGGTTATGAATGTTTATATTTATAAATTTACTGGAGTGCTCAAAAGACTTGGTGGGAGAGGAAAGGTGAATACACTTCAGTATGGAGTACTAAGTGTGGAGGCAAAATTAAGTCATACTGGCACTGTGCTCTGAATAAATTACCATGCTCTGAATAAATTAGCATTGTTTTAATATGACTAATAAAAAATATAGAAAAGTTGAAACAGGCTCCACAATCCAAACTCATAAACAATTTTATTGTGAATCGTAATAAATTAATTGTTCACATTATCATATTGAAATATCCCATTGTGCTTCACATAATTAATTCTTTTTGGAAATGCTTTGACTTTTTTAAGCAACTAGTTTATGGAATGCACTGGGTTCTTTTGCCATGTAATTAAGCCAGTCTACTACTTATCTCCACCACAGTAGTGAAAACTATACAATGTTGGAGATTTAAAAATTGCATTGAAAACTAAGATAGCAATGTTACTTGAAAGTTGTCTTTGATCAATTGTGTTCTCTGGCTAAATGGACAGGGTTTACCACAAAGTTATGTATACTGAGAAAAAAGAATCACAGGTTTTAATATGTCTATAAATTGTGTTTCTGTTTTTCTTCAATTAAAAAAAAGATATCTTTGCCAGTTATTCTTATATTTATATGCATGTATAAAGCTATTCAGAGTTTCAGGGTTTATGTAAAACTTTTAACACAAAATGTCCACAATCCTGAAGCAAGTGTTTTGCTGTTTTACAGAGATAAAGAAAGACAAAGAGTGAAAAGCAGACTTATTAGGTGACACTGTTTGTAATATTACAGACTGCATGCTGTTCATATAGAAAGTGGGAGCTGTCCATGGTGCCAGGTGCAAAATCTAACCGTTGGAGGAGAAATGGAGGTTTCTCTGTATCTCTAACACACTGGGGTTAGATAACCCACAAGGAACATGTGCAAAACATTCCATATTCGTTGTGCTAAAGGAGAAGAAGCAAACACGAGGAGAAGTACTTCTTACAGAAAGTACTATTCCTTAGCCTTTCCTCTCTAAGTAGTACTGAGAAAATGTGTAGAATGTTATATTATTCAGAAGTTCAGTGAAAAACTATTATTTGTACTCTGCATCAATTGCTGTTTATAATGTAAACTAGGTAGAGCTGAGTAAAGTCTAAACAGGACCAAAATTACCAAGAATAATTGAGTTTGTAGCATTAACATGCAGTCTGCAGGGAGTACCCAATGTCCATTATTGAATCTGCAGTCTGATTCCCTAAGTGGGAATATTCAACATTCAGTGTGGAATAGCAGGTTGGTGTTTCAAAATTGTGGGAGGTGGCATTATGATAGTGATATCTCACATGACAAATTTCTGGTCTTAAATAAAATTAGTAGGTCAGTAACAACAAGAAAAAAATAATAGCTTAATGCTTCAGGTGGAAACATTTATCAGAATTGGCATGGTCAGGCAAGAAAAGCCTCTTTATAGGACTGCTCAAAACTACTGGTGAAGGAGAACAATTGGCAGAAGTGAAGCATTCATACCTGAAATGCCACCATATCTGTCTACAATTAGGACTTCATTATCAAGCCTTTCTTTCTACATTTTCAATAATATCGAATCACTATGGAGCAGCAATCAGCAAGACAAATGCTGAATAGTATAGTCTGAACAAAATAATATAAATCAGAGGAAGTTACACCTAAACAACAGTGTGCTGGTACCAGACCTTGAATAGTATGTTGATAGTGTTACGACCAGGTGAGAAAGAGATCGAGGGTTCCCTTTCAGCCTTCATCTGGTCTTACTGTAACAGGATTTTATTTTTAAACACACTGTGTTTTAGCTCCCCCCTTGGTGAATCCTTGTTCACCACTTTCCATTTATAAGTCGAAGAAATGAGCACAAACAGGCTTTCTTAGGTTTAAAGAAGGAAGATGAAATTTTATTAAAACTTAAACTCTAATTCGGTTAACGCCTACGGATACACGATGCGCCCAAGCTAGCATGCATACGCGATACACAAATGCAGGTAGGAACAGAAAAGAGCAGACGACAAACTAAAGTGGAAAAGTTTGAGGCAATCTCTGAGGTGAGTTTTTTGTTACTGTGCTTCGAGGTTGCTGTAGAGTCCTTGATTGAAGATACGGTCTTGCATTTCGTTGGGGCCCAGTATTCTTCTTAAACCTTGTTCATTGTAGGCGACTTTTCTCTCTCTTGGGATTCACATGTCTTCAGTGGATTCAGAGATGGGAGCAGGCAGGCAGAGAGGAGGTCTGCTTCAGTCCAGGAGCCAAGAGCGTTCTGCCAGTTCAAACACTCACCACAATTTAAAATTCTCAGTTCAAACTCTGCAACAGCCAGTTAGCCACATGACTAACTGGTCTGACTATGTCTGTTTGTGGCTTGAATTGAAGCAGGGAGTGGCTCCTTTGTCTGCAGGCCTGTCTGTTAATATGCAAAAATGTCTTTCTAGCCAGGGGCCTGGCAACCCCTTGTATCAGGCCTTCTCTTCCCAGCAACAATTTAAAATTTTATGTCTGTGTGGTAAAATTAATATACCTCATTCTTGGCAGGTGGGGGCCTGCATGACAATAGCATATGTTCCACATATTCCTACTTCTGTGGGGTAATGTTTCTTAATCTCTAGTCTTGCTTGAGGTGTCAGTTTTATAGTTATATCATCTAGTTTTTCATTTTCCATCCAAAGTAACTAGCCCCTTATACCTACAGTATTCATGCTACTTACCTTTTATCAATCTATTATGTATTGAATATCTTGGAATGAGTTTCTGTGGTGAATTTTTGCTTGACCACCTTAACTTTTTTAATTATTTGCATTTTTATTTGATTGTTTATTTAATTTTAAAATCTCTCACTCCAGAATCAATTTTGAAACTTAAGAATTTGAAAAAATCTAAAATGTAATCTTCAGGTGCATGAACAATGAACTTTTGACCATTCTATAAGGTAATTTTATTTGTAATTGTAATGTATATTTATAAAAAATAAACATTCAAAAAGTTATAGCAATACACAAAAGGGTAAATCTTCATATCTGCATTCCTGGCGAATGCCTGCAATCAGTACCCATAGCCCATTTTCTTTTTAATATTAATAAGGAGGAAATTTATCCCTAAATGCTTTAAGGTGAGATTGTAATGAAAGGAACTGACTGACTGATGAGGGAAGCAGTATGTTTGCACCTGAATGTGCAAAATAAAGGACACTGCAAATGGGTTAGAGGAACAGGCTGACAGGTGGGAACTTTCTCCACTGGCTCAATAGGAGGGCTGTACATTCCAACAAGGCTCTTGGCCCACTTCAAAACCGCTTTTCCCAGCAACCCCCAATGCTTTCAGACTCTCCCCTCACCCCAATAAATGCTGTCAAATTACCCCTCCCACCGCCCCTCCCCGCCCCCCCCCCCCCCCCCCACCCCACCACGACACCGCAGTCCTGCTGGACCCACAAAGCTACCTTTCTGAATTTCTTCCCACTCCCAAATTCCTCTCAGTTACAAATCCCTAGATCACATTCCCAGTGCTTTGGGAACCTAAGAATTCCCTCAAACATGCTCCCAGATCCTAGGACTGCCTTCGTTATATTACTTGGCATTAAACCCCTATTCTTAAAAAAGATCAACTCGCCATAAGCAAAAACTATGAGACAACTGCTAGCATTATATTAAATACTTGTTCCCTCACTCATTTGAATGCATATTACAGAACTTAACCTAGGAGCATATTATGTTCTGTAACATATGCTATCATCCCTAACCTTGTTGAACATACTTGAAGAGGTATTGGCCATGCCTATATTAGCTGTTGTTGAATGTGATAAGTTAGGTTCAGGCCACTGTCTGTGTGATCTGGTGTATGGTCTGCACATTTCATGTGGCTTGTTGCATGTTGGCTGACCAGTGACTCATATTCCGTGAGAATGTTTTCAATGGTATCACCAATACTACTTGAGGGAGAACAACATTTTTCAGTGGCTGGTGTTGATGTGTGATGTTGGATGGGGAACAAGACATCATGCCACATGCTGTGAAACCAATCACAGGCCTGTGAAACAGTGCACAGCTCCTTCAAAGAGCTAAGTGCAAAATAAAATGCATTTGCTTATTAAAAAATTGACATTTATTTTCAGAATTTATAATATGACTTTAATTATTTATAAATGAGTGCTGCCTTTCTGCTAGTGATGGTCTGTTATTTACATCTGGACAGATCAGTGACTGTGGTGGTGACCTGGTTCCAATGCACAGCACCAAAGTTGCAGTTTATCTTGGATTTCAATACATTATGAATTCCTTATCTTAGCCTGGTCATGGGGAGATGCAGGGCTTCTGCACAGGGAAATTAATATGTGGTTCAACAGCAGGAACTCTTGTTCAGATTCTTGGTTAACACAAAGGAAAATGGTTGTGGTTGTCAGAGGCCAATCATCTCAGTTCCAGACATTGCTATAGGAAATCCTCACAACAGTGTCCTAGCCCCAACCATCTTCAGCTGCTCCATCAATGACCTTCCCTACATCATAAGGTCAGAAGTGGGGATGTTCACTGATTGCACTAGTTCCATTTGAAACTCCTCATAATGAAGCAGTCCATGCCTGCATGCAGCAACACCTGGCCAACATTCACGCTTGGGCTGATAAGTGGCAAGTAACATTCTCGACATGCATGTGCCAGGTAATGACCTTTGATTTTCAACGGTATTACCATCACTGAATCCTCCATCATCAACATCCTGATGGTCACCATTGACAAGAAACTTAATTGGACGAGCCACATAAATACTGTGGCTGCAAAAGCAGATCAAAGTCTGGGTATTCTGCAGCAAGTAACTCATCTGACTCCCCAAAGCCTGTCCACCATCTACAAGGCACAAGTCAGGAGTATGATGGAATACTCTGCACTTGCCTGGATGAGTGTAGCTCTAACAATGCTCAAGAAGCTTGACACCATCCAGGACAAAGTAGCCTTCTTGATTGGCACCCCATCTAATACCTCAAACATTTATTTCCTCCACCATGAGCACACTATGGCAGCAGTGTGTACCAACTACAAGATGCACTGCAGCAACTCACCAAGGCTTCTTCGAGAGCGCCTTCCAAACCAGTGACCTCTCCAACTGAGAAGGTCAAGGGCAGCAGGCGCATGGGAACATAACCACCTGCAAGTCACACACCATTGTGACTTGGAAATATATCACCATTCCTTCATCACTGGGGGAGGGGTTCAAAATGCTGGAACTCCTACCTAACGGCACCGTGGAGTACCTACACCACGTGGATTGCAGCAGTTCAAGAAGCCGGTTTACCACTTCTCAGGTGCTTTTCAGGAGCACTATAGGTTGGGCAATAAATGCTGGCCTTGCCAGTGACACCCACATCACATGAACAAATAAAAAAGTGTCATTGGCACAGGTCACCACATTCCTTCTCAACAACAATTTGCATTTATACAGTGCGTTTAATGTAGTAAAACATTCCAAGAAGCTTCACAGGAGCGTAATCAGAAAATAATTGACATTGAGCCACATGGAGATATTAAGACAGGTGATCAAAAGATCAAAGAGGCAGATATCCTTGGTATGACAGCCAGAATCATCCAGTATGACTCCTGGTATCCCGCGGTACGACAGTCGAGCTTTTGTAAACTGAGATTGATATTCCCTTTCACACAAAGTGCATCACTCGGAAGCTTGTTCCTGTCATGACTATATCATACCCATCCTTGTAATCTCTCCACTGTGGTCTGTTAGTTTACCGGGATTACTGAAGTTAAACACACAGACGTACACCTACACACACACTCGCACAAAGACAGGTGTACACCTACACACACTCACACAAACATAAATGTACACCTACACACACCCACGCAAACACAAATGTACACCGACACACTCACACAAACACAGATGTGCACCTACACACAAACACAGATGTATACCTACACATACACTGATGCAAATACATATGTACACCTACACACACCCACACAAATGCACCTACACTCACATTCTCTCACACCCATATATACAGCCGTTCTGCAGAGGACTATTTTTGTCATAGCATTAACAAAACAAATACTGAAGTGTATTTTTAGACTGAAGATTGTTGGACAATGACATTTATATATCAGCCAAAAATATAATATAAGCAAGATGCCTGCTCTCACCAGTCTCTCTTAAATATATATTTAGTGTCTCACATATCAATGTGTTGACATTGCCTTAAATGAGCCTCAGCTCTGGGACTGTGATATTCCCTTTCACCCAAAATGCATCAATGGAAGCTTGTTCCTCAAGTAATCTCTCCTCGGTCTGTGTCCTCTGTGGTCTGATAGTTTACCAGAGATTTCCGGAGTTACACACACATGCACACACACAGTACAGATGTACACCTGCACACACAGATGTACACCAATGCACACAGTCCCACACTCTAGACATACAGCCATCTGCAGAGGACTATTTTTGTCATAACATTAACAAAACAAATATTGAAGTGTATTTTTGGACTGAAGATTGTTTGTTCGACAATGACATTTACATATCAGCCAAAAATATAATACAAACAAGATGCTTGCTCTCACCAGTCTCTGCTTAAATGTATATTTAGTAACTTACATATCAATGTGTTGACATTGCCTTAAATGAGCCTCAGCTCTGCATGTTCTGTTAATATGGTCACTCACATCCTCAGACAGACAGGTTCCACTCTCCATCCCAACTCCCAATTTACTAATGAGTTCTACCATGCTTTGTCACCTGCCACCTGACTTTAGAATGGAGGTTTCCAGACTGGGGTCACTGGACCATACGAGGTCTCTGAGATGACCCCAAGGGGTCTTCAAACTCCCATCCATCAACAGAGTTTGAAATTATTTTGTATGTTTTGACTTAAAGGCTTCTTATTTCTGATGTTCTATAGTAATAAACATTTTCTGCTATTATAGCACTGCTTATTTTGTTTAAACTACACTCTGGTAGGCTGGTCCAGAAGGTTCGAAAACATGGGATCCAGGGTGATACAAAATTGGCTTAGTGATAGGAGGCAAGGGTGATAGTAGAGGGTTGTTTTTCAGATTGGAGGCCGGTGACCAGTGGTGTGCCGCATGGATCGGTGCTGGGCCCTCTGTTGTTTATCATATATATTAATGACTTGGATGTGAATGTAAGGGGCATGATTAGTAAGTTTGCAGATGACACCAAAATTGGTGGTATAGTGGACAGTGAAGAAGGTTGTCTAAGTTTACAACAGGATATAGATCAACTGGGGAAGTGGGCAAGGGATTGGCAAATGGAATTTAATGCAGACAAATACGAAGTGATGCATTTTGGGAAGTTAAACCAAGGCAGGACATATACAGTGAATGGCAGGGCCCTGGGGAGTGTTGTTGAGCAGAGAGATCTTGGGGTGCAAGTACATAGTTCCCTGAAAGTGGCAACACAGGTAGACAGGGTGGTGAAGAAGGTGTACGGCATGCTTGTCTTCATCGGCCGAGGCATTGAGTACAAGAGTTGGGACGTCATGTTACAGTTGTAAATAATGTTGGTTAGGCCGCATTTGGAGTACTATGTGCAGTTCTGGTCGCCGCACTACAGGAAAGATGTGATTAAGCTAGAGAGGGTGCAGAAAAGATTCACAAGGATGTTGCCTGGTTTGGAGGGCTTGAGTTATAAAGAGAGATTGGATAGGCTGGGTATGTTTTCCCTGGAGCGAAGGAGGCTGAGAGGGGACATGATAGAGGTATATAAAATTATGAGAGGCATAGATAGGGTAGATAGCCAGAGTCTGTTTCCCATGGTAGGAATGACTAAAACTAGAGGGCATAGATTTAAGGTGAGAGGGAGGAGGTTTAAAGGGGATCAAAGGGGTAAATTTTTCACACAAAGAATAGTGGGTATCTGGAATGAGCTGCCTGAGGAGGTGGTGGAGGCAGGAACAGTAGTGACATTTAAGAGGCATCTGGACAGGTACTTGAATGAGCAAGGCATAGAGGGATATGGAATTAATGCAGGCAGGTGGGATTAGTATAGATAGGCATTATGGTCGGCATGGACGCGGTGGGCCGAATGGCCTGTTTCTATGCTGTATGACTCTATGACTCTTTCAGAAGTCAGGACAAGGTATCTTTGGGAATGTGAGTATTTGCAGGGGGATCCAAATCCATCCCAGCCAGTCAGCCTCTTCTAAGGCCTGAAGAAGTGGCAGGTAGTGGAAAAGAACAAGCAACCAGTGCACTTTCAAACATGCTGCCTACAGTTGCAAGCTGCCTCATGACCCAGCACTAGTAGGTGCAAGTTTATCCCATGAAGCCTCCTTGACGCAACCTGCAAACATGCTTTCTCCTATCACTGGCATTGCATTTGGATGGAGCACTAGATTAGGTGCTAGAAAACAAGCTCATACACTGTCAGCAAAGGGAAAGAACCTGGATGCCAAACATTAGTTGCACATAGAATTAACATTTTATGAAATTAAATGCTGTCTTCAGCTTGATTTGACCAGTTTTTTCAGAACTACTGTATAATACATAGAAATGCATTGAAATTGCAACACAGAAATGGGCCATTTGGCCCAAATAATCCATATCAATGTTTACTCTCCCCATGAGTAATTAATCCCAACCACAGTTACCTGCCCTGCATCCATATCTAATTATCCCCTTTTCTTTCGTGCACCTTTTGAACAGAGGGCATGGTGCTCATTACGTGTATTATACACAATAGAACTGGACAGTTGTGCGGAAATGGTTTAATAGTAATTTAAGTATGTCTATTAAGGATGATTCTTCGAGACTACAAATTGCGTTCATTCATCTGTTCTTCCTCAACATTTCTGGGGTTCCTGGTTCTCCAGCTTCATGATATCTCCTCATTTTTTGTGATCAGTATTTTTGACCAGTGAGGCTTTGTGCTGTACATGGAAACTTGCAAAATATACTCTGATGTTTTATTCCAGTTTACTCTGGGTGCTTTGTTTTGGGTGTGTTCACCTTTAGTATCAGAATTCTGATGGGTTTGTCCAATTCTTTAGCTCTTGGGACCATGCAACAAAACCATAGGATCATAGAAAAGTTATGGCACAGAAAGAGGCCATTCAGCCCATCGCGTCTGCGCCAGCTGAAAAAACTAGCCGCCCAATCAAATCCTACCTTCCAGCACCTGGTCCATAGCCTTACAGGTTGTGCAAATTGCTTTACGCTTTCACTCTACTGCCTCTATTTAATGGGATGTTTTAATGGTGGTTTGGAGGATTTGGTGTTATAGAAATTAAACGCTGTGGCCACTTTCACAGCCAGGAGAAGAGAAATCTGTGGAAGATGTCTGTTGGAAGGTGACTGTCTCCCTGCTAAAGCACCGGTGGCAATGCAGGTATTGCTGACATATCTAGGTTATTGCGCCTAGGTCTGCAGATGTGGCTGCTCAACAGCAACTGCTTTTTGAGTCTCATGAACTCAACTTCCTCATCCAAATATGGGTGTTGATGGAATCCCCTAAGGCAGGGATTGGCAACCTTTTTTACCTGAAGAGCCTTTTTTAAAAACATTGCCTAAAATAAAAACTATTGGGAGCTGCAAGCTGAAGATTCGGCATTTCTAAACCAAATACATGGCAAATTGTCAAGTGTCTCTGGTAGAATGCATAATTTTGCATATATAATAAATAAAATACATGTATTGAATTTTGTATTAATGCAAAAAATCTAAATTAATATAAACCTAACTCTGAATTATCATGTTTTCTGATTTTTTGGTTTGCATCTTTTTTGATTTTTTTTTCTTCACATCTCCAGTACATGTATGTTCAGGTTTTATGCATCAACTTGCATGAATTATGCATAAGCATGTTCGAAAAGAAAATGTAAAATGGTGAACCATATTAATTTAATGGGAAAACAGCACGTTCCACTTTGAATAAAATTTAGTTAAGAAATTTACGTATAAAACTGAGAATACTTTTTGTCTTTGTATAACAGAGCTTGTAGTAAATGGAATTTCTGTACTATAATTTTGTCAGTAAAGTCATCTTTAAAACAAACTTTAACTTAAGATGTGTAGAATTAAGACAATTTTTTGCCTATTGGTTCTCATGATACATAAAAGCTTCTAATAGCACATTCAGAGTAATTTATCGCCTCGGCTATATGAGAAACAGTAATGTTTGCCACCATAAAACCTGTTCTTTGAAGTAAAGGCATTATCTGTAACCATGGTGTAGCTCTACCACTCAAACTGCACGATGATTTTTTTCATTAAAATAATCATTTTAAACCGTAAAGGCAGCATAATGATTAACCTTTTATCCTACAATAAAAACATGACTCTTACTTTTCTTGACTTAATTTTTTTTGGCTTTTTCCATGATAATGCAGTCCAATTGGAAATGGTTGGGAGCTGCAAATGAGATGTTAAAGAACTGCATGCGGCTCCAGAGCCACAGGTTGCAGACCTGATAAGAGTAGGGGCAAAATAGTTGTAACGGGAAAAAATGAGCTGTAAGTAACAAGTAAGGCCACAATATAAACATAGAGAAAGAATTCCAGTGAGCAAAAGACTTCATGAAAAGTCCAGCACACCTTTAAGATACCAACTCTGAAATCCAGACCATCAAATCAGTAATCCATCTGTTCCCGTGGGCAATCAGTGCTGGGAGAGAAATGACAGCTCCAAAAAATCAAATCCTCTGTGGGAACAATTTCCATGCAATTATATGGAATTAGAAGGTATAATGAGATTCATGCTAGAGTGCAGCATAGCCTCAGTAAACATTTAACAAAATGTTGCTGCGAAACCCATAGCAACTGAGTCAAGTGAGTCCTCCACGCCCAATTTTGTGATCAGTATTTTTGACCAGTGAGGCTTTGTGCTGTGCATGGATACTTGTAAAATATACTCTGATATTTTGTTCCAGTTTTCCCTAGGCACTTTATTTTAGGTGTGTTCACCTTTTGTGTCAGAATTCTGATGGGTTTGTCCAATGGCAGGATCATTTCTTTGGCTCTTGGGACCATGCAACAAAACCATAGAAAAGTTATGACACAGAAGAAGGCCATTCAGCCCATCATGTCTACGCCGGCTGAAAAAACTAGCCGCCCAATCTAATTCCATCTTTCAGCACCTTGTCCATAGCCTTGCAGGTTACAGCACTTTAGGTGTAGGTCCAGGTACCTTTTAAATGAGTTGAGGGTTTCTGCCTCCACCACCAATCCGGACAGTGAATTCCAGACACCCACCACCCTCTGGGTGAAAAGGTTTTTCCTAATGTCCCCTCTAATCCTTCTACCAATCACCTTAAATCTGTGCCCCCTGGTAATTGACCTCTCCACTAGGGGAAACAGGCCCTTCCTGTCTACTCTATCTAGGCCCTTCATAATTTTGTACACTTCAATTAAGTCACTCCTCAGCCTCCTCTGTTCTAAGGAAAACAACCCCAGCCTGTCCAATCTTTCCTCATAGCTGCAACTTTCAAGCCCTGGCAACAATCTGTTTGATCTGGTAACAAGATGTTGAACTTTCTCTATTGCATTGTTCGTGCCTTTGTGTCCTCAATGTGGCATGCTTCCTCTTATGATTGACTTGTTATGATGTTCTTTGACAGCATCACTGCTGTTTTGGGATCATTGCTGGTTTGGGGTTATTACTGGTTTGAGGTCATTACAGGTTTGGGGCCTTGCTAGCCATGTGGGGTCTTTCCTGAAATCTTTCTATGTCTGATATATTAGTTCCCTAAATGTATTCTACACTGCATTTAAGGGTTCATGGGATTGGGGGTAATATATATGTTTAAAAAAAAATATTTTATTCATTTTTGGGATGTGAACATCGCTGGCAATACCAGAATTTATTACCCATCCCTAGTTACCCTTGAAAGGGTGATGATGTGCCTCCTTCTTCAATCGCTGCAGTCAGTGTGGTAAAGGTGCTCCCACAGTGCAGTTAGCTGGGGAGTTCCAGGATTTTGACCCAACGATGATGAAGGAATGGTGGTGATATATTTCCAAGTCGGGATGCTGTGTGACTTGGAGGGGGTCGTGTTCCCATGTGCCTTCTGCACTTGACATTCTAGGTAGTAGAGGTTGCGGGTTTGGGAAGTGCTGTTGAAGAAGCTTTGGCAAGTTGCTGTAGTGCACCTTGCAGATGGTACACACTGCAGCTACGTTGCATTGTTTATGAAGGGAGTAAATGTTTAAGGTGGTGGATGGGGTAACGATCAATTCTGTCCTGGATGGTATCGAGCTCCCTGAGTGTTGTTGGAGCTGCACTCATCCAGGAAAATAGAGAATATTCCATCACGCTCCTGACTTGTACCTTTGTAGGTGATGGCAAGGCTTTGTTGAGTCACGCGCTGCAGAATACCCAGCCTCTGACCTGCTCTTGTAGTCATTAGTATTTATGTGGCTTGTCCAGTTAAGTTTCTAGTCAATGGTGACCCCAAGATGCTGATGACGGGGGATTCAATGATGCTAATGTCATTGAATATCAAGGGGAGGTGGTTTGACTCCCTCTTGTTGGAGATAGTCATTGTCTGCCACTTCTGTGGCATGGATGTTACTTGCCAATTATCAGTCCAAGCCTGGGTGTTGTCCAGGTCTTGTTGGATGCAGACACAGACTGCTTCATTACCTGAGGAGTTGTGAATGGAACTGAACACTGTGCAATCATCAGCGAAAATGCCCACTTCTGACCTTCCAATGTAAGAAAGGTCGTGATGAAGCTGAGGATGATGATTGGGCCTAGGATACTACAGTGAGAAAATCCTGTAGCAATGTTCTGGGATTGAGATGATTGTCTTCCAAAACCACAACCATCTTCCAACAACCACAACCATCTTCTAACCAGTTGGAAGTTTTTTCCCTAATTCCCATTGACTTCAATTTTACTCAGGCTCTTTGATGTCTCACTCTGTCAAGTCCTGCCTTGATGTCACTCTCACCTCACCTCTCGAATTCAGCACTTTTGTCTACAGTTAGTCTAAGGCTGTGATAAGCTCTGGAGCTAAGTGATCCTAGTTAAACACAAACTGAGCATTGGTTAGCAGGTTATTGGTCGATGACACCTTCCATCACATTGCTGATGATTGAGAGTAAACTGATGGAGCGGTAATTGACCAGATTGGAATTGACCTGTTTTTTGTGAACATGGTTTACTGAGACAATTTTCCACTGTCGGGTAGGTGCCGCTGTTGCAGCTACTGGAACAACTTAGCTAGAGTGTGGCTAATTCTTGAGCTCATGTCTTCAGTCCTACAGCTGGGATGTTGTCAGAGCCCGTTCCTTTGCTGCATTCAAATCGCTCAGTGGAGTGACTCGAATTGGCTCAAGACTGGCTTTTGTGATGGTGGGTCCTCAGAAGGAGGCCGAGATGGATCATCCACTCGACACTTCTGGCTGAAGACGAATGCAAATGCTTCAGCCTTGTCTTTTGCATTGACGTACTGGGCACCGCCATCAGTGAGGGTGAGGATGTTCACGAAAGGGAGGCAGTGGCGTAGTGGTAATGTCAGTAATCCAGAGGCCTAGGCTAATGCTCTGGGGATATAGGTTTGACTCTCACCATGGCAGAGGGTGAAATTTGAATTCAATTAATCTGGAATTAAAAGATTGTCTAACGGTGACCATGAAACCATTGTTGATTGTTGTAAAAACCCATCTGGTTCACTAATGTTCTTTAGGGAAGGAAATCTGCCTTCCTTACCTGGACCTACATGTGACTCCAGTCCCACAGCAATGTGGTTGACTCTTGAATCCCTCTGAAATGGCCTAGCAAGCTACTCAGTTGTATCAAACCGTTACAAAGTCTAAGAGAAGGAATGAAACAGGAAAGACCACCCGCATCTACCTAGGCACAGGAAACGACAATGGCACACCCAGCCCTGCAAAGTCCTCCTTACTAACATCTGGGGCCTTGTGCCAAAATTGGGAGAGCTGTCCCAAAGACCAGTCAAGCAACAGCCTGACATAGTCATATTCACGGAATCATACCTTTCAGACAACGTCCCAGACATCACCATCCCTGGGTTTGTCCTGTCCCACCGGCAGGACAGATCCACCAGAGGTGGTGGCACAGTGGTTTACAGTCGGGAGGGAGTTGCCCTAGGACTCCTCATTGATTCCAGACCCCATGAAGTGTCAAACATAGGCAAGGAAACCTCCTGCTGATGACTACCTCCCGCCCTCCACCCCCCCAACCCCAACTCGGCTGATGAATCTCTGCTTCTCCATGTTGAACACCATGTGGAAGAAGCACTGAGGGTAACAAGGGCACAGAAAGTACTCTAGGTGGGAGACCTCAATGTCCATCACCAAGAGTGGCTCAGCAGCACCACTACTAACTGAGCTGGCCTAGTCCTAAAGGACATAGCTGCTAGATTGGGTCTCTGACAGGTGGTGAGGGAACCAACAAGAGGGAAAAACCTACTTGAACTTGTCCATTCGTCCATGCCAACCTACCTGTCGCAGATGCATCTGTCCATGACATCACTGGTAGGAGTGACCACTACACAGTACTTGTAGAGACAAAGTCCCGTCTTCACATTAAGGATACCCACCATCGTGTTGTGTGGCACTACCACCATGCTAAATGGAATAGATTCAGAACAGATCTAGCAACTCAAAACTGGGCATCCATGAGGCGCTGTGGGCCATCAGCAGCAGCAGAATTGTATTCAACCACAATCTGTAACCTCATGGCCTGGCATATCCTCCACTCTACCAGTACCATCAAGCCGGGGGCAAACTCTGGTTCAATGAAGAGTGCAGGAGGGCTGCCAGGAGCAGCACCAAGCATACCTAAAAATGAGGTGTCAGCCTGGTGAAGCTACAACACAAGACTACTTACATGCCAAACAGCGGAAGCAGCATGCGATAGGGCTAAGCAATGCCGCAACCAACAAATCAGATCTAAGCTCTGCAGTCCTGCCACATCCAGTCGTGAATGCTGATGGACAATTAAACAACAAATAGGTGGAGGCGGCTCCACAAATATCCCCATCCTCAACGATGGGGACGCCCAGCACATCAGCGCAAAAGACAAGGCTGAAGCATTTGCATCCAACTTCAGCCAGAAGTGCCGAGTGGATGATCCATCTCAGCCTCCTCCTGAGGTCCTCAGCATCACAGATGCCAGTTTTCAGCCAATTCGATTCATGGAGAATCGTAGGAGAATGGTGGGGATGTGGTAGGGAATATGGGGTTAATGTAGGATTAGTATAAAATGGGTTGTTGGTCGGCACCGACTCGGTGGGCCGAAGGGCCTGTTTCAGTGCTGTATCTCTAAATTTAAAAAAAATTCCACGCGATATCAAGAAACAGCTGAAGGCACTGGATACTGCGAAGGCTATGGGCCCTGACAACATCCCGGCAATAGTACTGAAGACTTGTCAGGACTGCAGAGTTTTGATCTTATCCTTTGGTTGTGGGATTGCTTAACTCTGTCTATATTGCATTGCTTCTGCTGTTTAGCATTCATGTAGTCCTGTGTTGTAACTTTACCAGGTTGGCACCTTATCTTTAGATATGCGTGATGCTGCTCCTGGCATGCTATGTTCCTCATTGAACCAGGGTTTTTCGCCTGACTTGATGACCAGGGTTTTTCGCCTGACTTGATGATAATACTAGAGTGAGGGATATGGCGGGCCATGAGGTTACAGATTGTGATGGAATGCAATTCTGTTGCTGCAGATGATGGCCCACAGCACCTCATGGATGCCTAGTTTTGAGCTGCTGGATCAGTTCTGAATCTATCCCATTTAGTATGGTGGTAGTGGCACACTGAGTCAGCGGCGCTTGAGATGGCTTGACCATGTGAGCCACATGGAAGATGGCAGGATCCCCAAAGACACATTGTACAGCGAGCTCGCCACTGGTATCAGACCCACCGGCCATCCATGTCTCCGCTTTAAAGACATCTGCAAACGCGACATGAAGTCCTGTGACATTGATCACAAGTCGTGGGAGTCAGTTGCCAGCGGTCGCCAGAGCTGGTGAGCAGCCATAAAGGTGGGGCTAAAGTGTGGCGAGTCGAAGAGACTTAGCAGTTGGCAGGAAAAAAGACAGAGGCGCAAGGGGAGAGCCAACTGTGTAACAGCCCCGACAAACAAATTTTTCTGCAGCACCTGTGGAAGAGCCTGTCACTCTAGAATTGGCCTTTATAGCCACTCCAGGCACTGCTCCACACACCACTGACCACCTCCAGGCGCTTACCCATTGTCTCTCGAGATAAGGAGGCCAAAGAAGAAGAAGAGTGGCACACCACACAATGGACTGTGTTTTCAGCGTGAAGATGGAACTTTGTCTCTATAAGGACTGTGAAGTGACCACTCCGACCAATACCAGATGAATCAGCGACAGGTAGATTGGTGAGGACAAGGTCAAGGATGTTTTTCCCTTGTGTTGGTTCTTTCGCCACCTGCCGCAGGCCCAGTCTGGCTGATATGGCCTTTAGGACTCAGCCAGCTTGGGCAGCAGTATTGCAACTGAACCACTTTTGATGGTTGACATTGAAATCCCCCACCAAAGTACATTCTATGGCCTTGCTACCCTCAGTGCTTCTTCCAAATGGTGTTCAATATGGAGGAGTACTGATATATCAGCTGAGAGAGGGCTGTAGGTGGTAATCAGCAGGAGGTTTCCTTGGCCAGGGGGGGTCCCAAATCAAAGTTGAGGACTCCCAGGGCCATTCCCTTCCCACTGTGTCGCTACTTCTGAATCGTCTGTCCTGCCAGTGGGACAGGACATGCCCAGGACTAGTGATGGAGGAGTCTGGGACGTTGGCTGTAAGATATGATTCTATGAGGATGACTATATCAGGCTTTTACTTGACTAGTCTGTGGGACAGGTTTTGCATTTCATCAATGTTGGGGAGGAGGACTTTGCAGAGTTGACTGGGCTGGGTGGGCCTTTGTTGTGTCCGGTGCCCAGTGATCCATCTGGTTTTATTCTTGTTAGTCTTTTTTGTAGTGGTTTGATACAACTGAGTGGCTTGCTAGGCCATTTGAGAGGGCAGTTAAGAGTCGACCATATTGCTATGGGTCTGGAGTCACATATTGACCAGACCAGGACAGCAGATATCCTTTCCTGAAGAGCATTAGTGAACCAGATGCGGGTTTTTTTGTATGACAATCTGGTAGTTTCATGATCACCATTACAGCTTTTTATTGCAGATTTTTATTTAATTAGCTGAATTTAAATTCGCAAGCTGCTTTGGTAGAAATTTGAACTCATGTCTCCAGATCAGTAATCCAGGCCTCTAGGTTACTAGTCCAGTAACATAACCCCTCAGCTATTACATCCTGCTTTGCATATAATCCTGTGTTTTAGTCTCCCAAGTTGGCACCTCATTTTTGGGAGTGCCTGTTGCTGCTCCTGGCATACTGTTTTACATTCCTTATTGAACCAGGGATGGTCCCCTTGCTTGATGGTAAGGCTAAAGGATATGCCAGGCCATGAGTTTACAGATTGTGGTGGAATACAATTCTGCTGCTGCGAATGGCCCACAGCACCTCATGGATTCCCAGTTTTGAGTTGCTATATTTGTTTTTAATCAATTCCATTTAGCATGATGGTAGTGCCACACAACAAGATGGTAGGTGTCCTCAGTGTGAAGATTGGACTTCATCTCCACAAGGACTGTGTGGTTTTCTCTCTTACCAATACTGTCATGAACAAATACATCTGCGACAGGTCAAGGAGATTTTTCCCTTGTGTTGGTTCTTTCACCACCTGCCCCAGACCCAGCCTGACATCTCTGTCCTTCAGGGTTTGGCCAGCTTGTTCAGTAGTGGTGCTACCAAGCCACTCTTGGCGATAGACATTGAAGTCCCCCACATGTTATCACAGATGGATTGAGGATTAGTTAATCAACAGACAATGGAGAGTAGAAATAAACTAGTCATTTTCAGTGCGGCAGATTGCAACTAGTGGGGTGTTGCAAGGATCAGTGCTTGGGCCTCAGTTATTTAAAATCTATATTAATGACATAGATGTGGGGTGAGTGTAATGTATCCAGGTTTGCTGACTATAAAGCTAGCTGGAATGTAAGCCGTGAGGAGGATGCAAAGAGGGTGCAAAAGGATATAGACAGGTTAAATGCTTGGCCAAGAAGGTTGGCAGATGGAGTAAAATGTGGGGAAATGTGAAACTATTCGCTTTGGAAGGAAGAATAGAAAAGCAGAATTGGGTAATTTTCACAAAATACTTCAGGCAGTAAACAGGTGGCCAAGATGGGGTCTTAAGCTGAAACACAGGTTTCGCTGCATTTCGCGCAAGATGCCATCTTGGTAATGGAAGTGAAGCTAGTGCTAGGAACAGCTACCTGGAAGCTTGGTAAACAGCTGATTGCCACTTAAAATGTCTGCTAGCACTCATTAAAGAGCAAAGTGCTTTAACTAAGCCCTCTCTAAATGGCAGCCAGCTATTTAGAGGTAGACACACCATTGATTTGTTGATTTGAAGTGCTACTTAAAGGGACACTAACCACATAAAGGGATCCTCACCACACCATGGTCATTGTTGCAGGAGCTGTGATGAAGGTCTCTGAAACATACCAAGAGACTTTCTGGAACATTTTGTTAAGACTTCATCAACACTCGAACAACATTTGTTCCAGAAATTCTATGAGAACTTCACCAAAGAATAGTAAGTACTGTGCTACTCCACCTTATTGGACACCTGATAGAAGTCATCAGAAAGAAGGGAGTGCTTGGTGATGGGCATCTTACTAGGGGTCCTCCTTGGTCTAAATAAGGAGTGGGTGGAGGACATGGGGCCAAGCAGAGCATCACCAGCTGCTACAGGAGGGAGGGATTGGGCCAGGGATGTGTGGTGGAGGGGGGTGGGGTGGTGATGCGAGGCATCATCCTGCTCTCCTGTGGGTACAGGACATGTCTCCTGCTCTGGGCCTCCTTCACCAGGACCTTCATGCCGCATCCAAGAACCTAAAGATCTTCTCCCTCGGTTCCTGCAAAGAAGGTTCACTAGATTGATTCCAGGGATGAGATGGTAGTCATAAGAGGAGAGATTGGGTAGAATAGGCCGATATTCTCTGGAGTTTAGAAGAATGAGAAGTGATCTCATTGAAACGCATAAGCTCCTTAAAGGGCTTTACAGGGTAGATGCTGAGAGGCTGTTTCACCTGGCTGGAGAATATGGAACTAGATAAGGGACTGACCATTTCAGAATGGGATGAGAAGACATTTCTTCAGTCAGAGGGTTGTGAATTTTTGGTATTGTCTACCCCAGAGGGTTGTGGATGCCCAGCCATTGAGTGCATTCAAGACTGAGATCAAGTTGGCAGGGGGATGGGAACCAGGACAAGTCCAACCCGGCCAATTACCGCCCCATCAGTCTACTCTCAATCATCAATAAAGTGATGGAAGGTGTCATTGACAGTGCTATCAAGTGGCACTTGCTTAGCAATAACCTGTTCAGTGACACTGAGTTTGGGTTCCACCAGGGCTCCTGCCTCATTACAGCCTTGATTCAAACATGAACAAAAGAGCTGAACTCAAGAGGTGAGGTGAAAGTTACTGCCCTTGACATCAAGGCAGCATCTGACCGAGTATGGCATCAAGGAGCACGAGCAAAACTGAAGGCAATGGGAATCAGGGAGGAAACTCTCCACTGGTTGGAGTCATACCTAGCACAAAGGAAGTTGGTTGTAGTTGTTGGAGGTCAATCAACTAAGTTCTAGGATATCACTGCAGGTGTTCCTCAGGGTAGTGTCCTAGGTCCAACCATCTTCAGCTGCTTCATCAATGACCTTCCTTCAATCATAAGGTCAGAAGTGTGGATGTTCGTTGATGCTTGCACAATGTTCAGCATCATTCGCGACTTCTCAGATACTGAAGCAGTCCGTGTAGAAATGCAGCAAGACCTGGACAATATCCAGGTTTGGGCTGATAAATGGCAATTAACATTCGCACCACACAAATGCCAGGCAATGACCATCTCCAGCAAGATAGAATCTAACCATCTTTCCTTGATATTCAATGGCATTACGATCGCTGAATCCTCCAATATCAACATCCAAGGGGCTACCATTGACCAGAAACTGAACTGGAGTAGCCATTTAAATACCGTGACTACAAGAGGCTAGGAATCCTGTGGCGAGTAACTCACCTCCTGACTACCCAAAGCCTGTCCACCATCTACAAGGCACCAAGTCAGGACTGTAATGGAATAAAAGCAAAATACTGCAGATGCTGGAAATCTGAAATAAAAACAAGAAATGCTGGAAATACTCAGCAGGTCTGGCAGCATCTGTGGAGAAAGAAGCAGAGTTAACATTTCAGGTCAGTGACCCTTCATCAGAACTCATCTCATACTCATACACTTGCCTGGATGGGTGCAGCTCCAACAACACTCTAGAAGCTCGACACCATCCAGAACAAAGCAGCCCGCTTGATTGGCACCCCATCTACAAACATTCTCTCCCTCCACCACCGACGCACAGTGGCAGCAGTTTGTACCATCTACAAGATACACTGCAGCAATGCACCAAGGCTCCTTAGACAGCACTTTCCAAACCCACGACCTCTACCAACTAGAAGGACCAGGGCAGCAAATGCATGGGAACACCACCACCTGCAAGTTCCCCTCCAAGTCACACACAATCCTGACTTGGAACTATATCGCCATTCCTTCACTGCCACTGGGTCAAAATCCTGGAACTCTCTTCCTGGATATATGGGGTTCAGGAAAGATAGGGAAGAAAAAAATAAGAGAGGTGGCAGTATTGATTAAGGAAAATATTACAGTGCTGAAGAGAGAGGATATCCTGGAGGGGTCAAGGACAGAATCTATTTGGTTAGAGTTCAGAAACAATAAAGGTACCATTACACTACTGGGTGTATTCTACAGCCCACCAATTAGTGGGAAAGATATAGAGGAACAAATATGCAAGGAAAGTACGGAGAGGTGCAAAAATTTATAGAGTAGTTCTAATGGGGGACTTTAATTATCCTAATGTAAACTGGGATAGCAATAGTGTAAAGAGCAGGGGGAGGCAAGAGTTTCTGAAATGTGTTCAGGAGAATTTTCTGGATCAGTATGTTTCCGGCCCAAGGAGGAAGGAGATATTGTTGGATCTGGTTCTGAGAAATAGATGGATCAAGTGTCAGTAGAGGAACATTTAGGGGACAGTGATCATAGTACCATAAGGTTTAGGTTAGCTATGGAAAAGGACGGAGCAATCCAGAGTAAAAATAATTATTTGGGGACAGTTACTTACAATGGGGTGAGAATGGATCTGGCCCAGGTAAATTGGAATCAAAGATTCGCAGGCAAAACTATAACGGAACAGGAGATGGCTCAGGAAAGGTAACATAAATTTCCCATGAGGGGGAAAGGTAGGACAAACAAAGCCAGAGCTCCCTGGATGACGAAAGAGAGAGAATAAGATGAAGCAGAAAAAGGGTATGTATGACAGAAATAAAAACAGAAAGTGCAGGTCTGGCAGCATCTGTGGTGAGAGAAATAGAGTTAACCTTTCAGGACTGTGACCTTTCATCAAAACTTCAGCACTTTCTGTTTTTATTTCAGATTTCCAACATCCGCAGTATTTTGCTTTTATTTTTGCATCTGACAGATGTCAGGTTGATAATACAAGTGAGAATTAGGCTGAATATCAAAAGTTCAGAGGGGAAGTGAAAAAAAAGAAGCAAAGAGAGTGTGAGAAGAGACTGACAGCTAACAAAAAATCTTGCATCGGCATATAAATAGTAAAAGGGTGGTAAAAGGAGGAGTGGGGCTGATTAGGGACCAAAAAGGGGATTTACGCATGGAGGACAAGGGCATGACTGAGGTACTAAATGAGTACTTTGCATCTGTTTTTACCGAGGAAGAAGATACTGCCAAAGTCATAGTGAAAGAGGAGGTATTTGAGACATTGGATGGCCTAAACATTGATGAAGAGGAAGTATTAGAAAGGCTGGCAGTAGTTAAAGTTGATAAGTCACCAGGACTGGATCAGATGCATTCAAGGATACTGAGTGAAGCAAGGGTGGAAATTGCCATAATCTTCCAATCCTCCTTAGGTACAGGTGTGGTGCCAAAGGACTGGAGAATTGCAAATATTAGACCCTTGTTCAAAAAAGGGTGTAAGGATAAGCCCAGCAAGTGCAGGCCAGTCAGTCAAACCTCAGTGGTGGGAAAGCTTTTAGAAACAATAATCCGGGACAAAATTAACATTCGCTTGGACAAATGTGGATTAATTAAGAAAAGCCAGCACAGATTTGTTAAAGGCAAATTGTGTTTAACTTACTTGATTGTGTTTTTGGTTGAGGTAACAGAGAGCGTTGATGAGGGCACATGGACTCCCAAAATGCATTTGATAAAGTTCCACATAGCAGGTTTGTAAGCAAAGTTAAAGCCCACGTGGAATAAAAGGAACAATGGCAGCATGGATACAAAGTTGGCTGAGTGACAGAAAACAGAGTAGTGGTGGACGGCTGTTTTTCAGACTGGAGGAAGGTATATAGTGGGATTCCCTAGGGCTCGGTGTTAGGACCACTGCTTTTCATGATCTATGTTAATGACCTTGACTTAGGTATGCAGGGCACAAATTCAAAATTTGCAGATGACAAAAAAAATTTCAAGTATTGTGAATTGTGAGGAGGATAGTGATAGACTTCAACTGGAAATAGACAGGCTGGTGGAATGGGCAATCATGTGGCAAATGAAATTTCATGCAGAGAAGTGTGAAATGATTCATTTTGCTAAATAACGAAGAGAGGCAATATAAAATAAAGGATAAATTTCTGTACGGAGTGAAAGAGCTGAGAAACCTGAGAAATATGTGAATAAATCATTAAAGGTGGCAGGGCAGGTTGAGAAAGCAGTTAATAAGACATGGGCTTCATAAATAGAGGCGTAGAGTATAAAATCAAGGACGTTATGGTGTACCTTTACAAAACACTGGTTCAGCCTCAACTGAAGTATTGTGTCCAGTTCTGGGCACCACACATTAAGAAGGATGTGAAAGCATTAGAGAGGGTGCAGAAAAGGTTTACAAGAATGGTTCCAGGAATGAGGGACTTCAGTTATGTAGATAGATTTGAGAAGCTGGGGCTGTTCCCCTTAGAAAAGAGAAGGTTGAGAGAAGATTTGATAGAGATGTTCAAAATAATGGACAGAGTAGATAGGGAGAATCTGTTCCCATTGGCGGAAGGATCGAGAATCAGAGGACACTGATTTAAGTGAATGGCAAAAGAACCAAAGGTGACATGAATAAAATCTTCTATGTAGCAAATGGTTAAGATCTGGAATGCACTGCCTGAGAGTGTGGTGTGGCAGATTCAATTGTGGCTTTCAAAAGGGAATTGGGTAATTATCTGAATAGAAAACATTTGCAGGGCTACGGGAAAAAGGCAGGGGAGTGGGAATAGCTGAGTTACACTTGCAGGGAGCTGGCATGGACACGACAGGCTGAACAGTCTCCTTCTGTGCTGTAACCATTATATGATTCTGCTGATTTTATGATATTTTGGTACTAAAGGAGTCAAGGGATGTGGCGGTGTGGTGGGAAAATTGAGTTGATGTAGAAGATCAACCATGAGTTTACTGAATGGCAGAGCAGGCTTGAGGGGCCATGTGGTCTACTCCTCCTATTTCTTATGTTCTTATGTGCATTTATAGTATTATTTATTTCTGTTGCATGTTCTATTGTTTGTGGTTTTGTGGATGTACTTGTATTCCGTATGTTTGTTCTACTTATATTTCAAAAAGTCAAAAATAATAAGTTTAAATAAAGAAGTAAAATAAGCTGGAAAACATAGGAAAAATAAATCATTTTGGAATTGTGGGCTTTCATAATTAATGGATTATGAAATGCAGATGTGTATGATAATTAAAAACAAATTCGCTAAAATTACTATGGAGTGCTTGGGTCATCTGCTTTTCATAGAATTATAGAATCTTCCACCACAGATGCTGGCCATTGTGTCATTCTTTCCAATTAGTCCCACTGCCCTACTCTCTTGCCACCCCACTTCCAATTTTAAATTCCATTTTTAGAGACTTGTTCCAATACTAAGTTTCTGAGCTGTAGATCTCTCTGTTTACGTCACCATACAAACTGTTGGAAATTGTCTTTATCCTCACTGTGTTCTGCACTCTACCTCTAGTCATAAGCCAGATTCCAGTACAAGGCTGTTTGATATGGTTGGGTTGTATTGGGCTACTGCTGGATATTTTTGGTCTCCTACCCCTCTACTTTGCTTCCTTATTAAGTGTAAAGTGTCAGTGATGTATAGTTGACACCTAATGAATTCCTATCTCAGATTCCAGTACAAGGCTGGCTTGAACTAGTTGGAATAATTTCCTGTAAATTGCCAAACACCCTTTCCCATGACTGCTCATCACAAGTTTCTGACTAGATGGAAAGCCAGTTTTGTTCGGTGACATAATATCTAATACTCGTACCATCTGTATCTGGCATTCCCTGTGTATCAGACACTGAACTTCCTGATTCAGGCCACTTGTATCAACACCTTCCTTGGAATGTGGATTAGAGACATATCAGAAATTCCATTTCTGATAAAGATGTGTGAAGATGACATCCTGGATTTTTAACCAATTGCCAATTGCTTGAGGGACAGTTTCCTTTTCTCACCTAATGAGTTTGATTTGAGCTATTTGTAGAAACAGACAAGGTGTATAGAGTGTGCCTGAGCAATTTCACTGCAATCTCAATACTCATCTTCAAGTGTTGATGTTATGGACTTATTGCAGTCGAATTGGCTTGTGGATCTGCTTTTGAGTTATTAACAACTGAACAAAAAGTAGGTGAAATTTGTCTTTGCAATGGTGCAAATTGGACAGGAGCGAATCGGTCGCCCATTATACACCTGCTAGATCGTCCTTTCCATTGCAGTCATTTTACCACCTGTTTTACACCCCCACCATTGTTGAAAACTCCACCCACGGGATCAGGTTCAGCGTGTTCATAGGATGGTAACAAACTTCAGGAGGATATAGGCAGAAGGGTGAAATGGCAGACACTTGGTAGATGAAATTTAATGCAGAGAAGTGTGAAGTGATACACTTACGTAGGAAGAATGAGAGGGGGCAATATAAACTAAATGATACAATTTTAAAGGCGGTGTAAGAACAGAGCGACCTTGGGGGTGTATATAAACAAATCTTGAAAGATGAGAGACAAGTTGTGAAGGCTGCTAAAAAAATTTACAGGGCTATGGGGAAAGTGAAGGGGGATGGGATTAATTCGATAGCTCTACCAAAGAGGTAGGCAAAATGTGCTGAATAGCTTCCTGTGTTTTATCATTTTATGTATGCTGGCACGACCCAGCTCTATATTTCCACTACCTCTCTCAGTGCCTCCAACACCTCTGTATGGTCAGACTACTTCTCTGACATCCAGTCCTGGATGAATTGCAGTTTCTACCAGTTAAACATTGGCAAGACTAAAATGATGTCTTCACCCCCACGACAAAATCTATGCCCTCCCTGGCCACTGTCTGAAGCTGAACCTGACTATTTGCAAACTTGACATCCTATTTGACCTTGAGCTCATATCCTCTCCATCACCAAGCCCACCTATTTTCACCTCTGTAACATGACCTGTCTCTGCCCCTCCCTCAGCTCATCTGCTGTTGAAACCCACATCCTTACCTTTGTGACTTCAAGACTTAAATATTCCAACCCTCTGCTGGCCAGCCTCCCATCTTCCACCCTCCATAAACTTCAACTCATGCAAAACTTTGCTGGCCTAATCCTACTCTACACCATGTCCCACTCACCCATCACCCTATCCTCACTAAAGTTGTCTCACGGTCTCCCAACATCTCCAATATAAAATGTTGTTCCTTGTGTTTAAACCCTTTATGACCTCGCTCCTCCCTATCTAAATCCTCAAGCCCAACAACCCCTCCCATCATTCTTCGTCCTCGGACTCATTCCCTCCCTTTACCCCACCATTTCTGACCCTGCCAACAGCCAACTAGATCCTATGCGGTGGTAATGCTGTAGAACATCAAGAGGAAATGGTTAGATTCTGTCTTGTTGGAGATGGCCATTGCCTGTCACTTGTGCGGCGCGAATGTTACTCACCACTTATCACCTCAAGCCTGACTGTTGTGCAGGTCATGTTGCATGCAGACATGGACTGCTTCAGTGTCTGAGGAGTTGCGAATGGTATTGAGCACTGTGCAATCATCAGTGAACATCCCCACATTTGATCTTATGATGGAGGGAAGGTCATTGATAAAGCAGCTGAAGATGATTGGACCTTGGACACCACCCCTAGAAACTTCTGCAGTGATTTACTTGGGCAGAGATGATTGGCTTCCAACAACAACAACAGTAACCATCCTCCTTTATGCTAGGAATGACTTCACCCAGAGGAGAGATTTCCCCCTGATTCTCATTGACTTCAGTTTTGCTAGGGCTGCTAGATACCACACTCAGTCAAATGCTGCCTTGATGTCAAGGGTAGTCATTCTTACCTCGTCTATGGAATTCAGTTCTTTTGTCCATATTTGGACCAAGGCTGTAATGAGGTCTGGATCCGAGTGGCCCTGGCAGGACCCAAACTGAGCATATGAACAGTGCTGAGTAAGTGCTGCTTGATAGCACTGTCAATGATACCTTCCATCAGTTTGTTGATGATTGAGAGTTGACTGATGGGATGATAATTGGCTGGATTGAATTTGTGCTGCTTTTTGTGGACAGGACATAACTGGACAATTTTCCGCATTGTCTAGATGCTAGTGTTGTAGCTGAACTGGAGCAGCATAGCTAGGGGCGCCTAGCTCTGGAGCACAAGTCTTCAGTACTACCACTGGGAAGTTGTCAGGATCCCTAGCCTTTGTTGTATCCAGTGCCTTCAACCGTTTCTTGATATCACATGGAGTGAATCGAATTGGCTGAAGACTGGCATCAGTGATGCTGGGGACCTCGGGAGGAGGCCAAGATGGATCATCCACTTGGCACTTCTGGCTGAAGATGGTTGCAGATGCTGCAGCTGTGTCTTTTACACTAATGTGCTGGGCAGTCTCATCATTGAGGATGAGAATGTTGTGGAGCCTGCTCCTTAGGTTAGTTGTTTAATTGTTCACCACCATTCATGACAGATATGGCAGGATTGCAGAGCTTTGATTTGATCTGTTGGTTGTGGGCTCACTTATCTCTGTGCATCGCATGCTGCATCTGCTGTATCGCACGCATTTAGTCCTGCGTTGCAGCTTCACCAGGTTGGCAACTCATTTTTAGATATGCCTGGTGCTGCTCCTGGCATGCTCTCCTGCATTCCTGGTTTAACCAGGGTTGATCCCCTGGCTTGATGGTAATGGTAGAGTAAGGGTATGCCAGGCCATGAGGTTACAGATTGTGTTTGAGTACAGTCCTGCTGCTGCTGATGGCCTATAGTGCCTCATGGATGCCCAGTTTTGAGCTGCTAAATCTGTAATGAATCTATCCCAGTCAGCAGGATGGAGAGTATCCTCAGTGTGAAGATAGGACTTGGTCTCCACAAAGATTGTGCGGTGGTCACTCCTACCAGTACTATCATGGACAGATGCAGCTGTGCCAGGTAGATTGGTGAGGACGAGGTCAAGTAGGTTTTTCCCACTTGTTGGCTCTCTCACCACCTGCCACAGACCCAGTCTGGAAAATATAAGCTTCAGGACTCGGCCAGCTCGGTCAGTAGTAGTGCTACTGAGCCACTCTCGGTGATGGACATTGAAGTCCTCTCCCCAGAGTACAGTCTGTGCCCTTGCCACCCTCAGTGCATCTTCTAAATGGTGTTCAACATGGAGGAGAACTGATTTATCTGCTGAGGGAGGGGGCAGATGGTAATCAGCAGGACATTTCATTGTCTATGTTTGATCTGATACCACAAGAGTTCATGGGCTGCAGAGGCAATGTTGAGGACTTCCAGGGCCACTCCCTCCTGACTGTATACCACTGTGCCGCCACCTCTGGTGAGTCTGTCCTGCCAGTGGGACAGTACATATCCAGGGATGGTGACAGAGGAGTCTGGGGCATTGTCTGTAAGGTATGATTCGGTGAATATGACTGTTGCTTGACTAGTCTGTGGGACAACTCTCCCAATTTTGGCACAAGTCCCTGTAGTATAATGTACATAAGCTGTTGCTGGGTAGACTATGTGTATATAGACCTTAAGGATCATATAGATACCTTAGTAAGAAGAACCCTATACATAAACTCGTGTTACTTTGATCCAGAGACTACTTTCCTCATTCAATGCTAATAGCATATTGACAAGACAGTATATGGTGGCAGCGGTAAAAATGACTTTCCCAGCGTAAGAAAACAAAAGAGATCGAAGAAGCATGGAAAAATCGATTCCATTACCAGAAAGCTTCGAGTGGGCAGTGGTGCCCAACCAGGCTGAAGCGTGGCCAAGATGGATTTGAAGATTCGACAGGTACCATTCCGCATCAGGTTTAACAGCACGATCGGACAAAGAACAGGTCAGTGTTTTGTTTTACACCATGGGAGGCAGTGTGGATGATATTCTGTCCACCCTGGAGATCGTCAAAAAAGAAACCCCATGAAGCATTAGGTTACTTTCAGATCAGGAAAAATGTAATTGTGGAGCGAGCTAAGTTCAACAGGCGCATTCAGAAAGTCAGAGAAAGTATCAATTTGTTTATTAATGACCTGTATAAAGTAGCGGAGGATTGTGACCATGGGAGTCTGTGAGAGGAGCTGATTCGGGACAGAATAGTAGTCAGGGATTATAGAGGAGGAGCTGTCAGACCAGCTTCAGTCAAAAGAAGATTTGACTTTGAAAAAAGCTATTTTATTGAGCAGGCAGGCAGAAGTACAAAAGAGTAATTAACTACTAGATCGGGGGGAGTCCAGCCTCGAAAATTCTGAATTCAATCGGGTCCGTTGAGGAAACAGAGAGAAATAGCACCAGAAAGCCCGAGAGACAGGAAAGACACCAACAGGCAGCAACAGTGAATTGCAGTAGGTGTGGCTGGGAGTGGCACTGGTGGGAAAATTACCCAGCCTGGGAAGGTGAATGTTTTCTGTTGTGTTAGACCTGCTGAAAGTGCCCCTTTCTCTTGCACCAGAAACAAACGCTGCAGACTGGAAAAAAGATAGAGGAAATAAAGGAGGGTCAAACAATTAACACTCCCTTCCTAAGAGAACGACAGGGGAAAAAATGAAGATTGCTGGAAAGCAGAAATTCTAGTGGGAGAAAATATAACTACTTTTAAATTAGATACTGGAGCAGCTGTTTCTATCCTGTCTGATCAAACACCTTGGCTATGGAAAGAAAGACTTAGGAAAACCAACAAAATATTCTACAGGCCATGAGGAATTCAGTTGAAGGTTGTGGGAGAAATACAGACAATCTTAACATACAGAAATAACACAATCTTGGAAACCCTATATATTAGGAACCAAGGCTGTTTGCTCCTTAGTGAAAAAGCGAGCCTAGCCTTAAAGATGTTACGCAGGGTGGAAGCAGATCGTCCCGGAAAACTCTTCATTGATGGCCTGAATACTGAAACAAATGAAAAGGCACTTGAAGCAGTGGTCGGCAAATATGGAAGAATAGTTGAAGTCCTGCTAATGAAAGATCGTGCTTTCTTTACCTTTGAAAGTCCAGGAGATGCAACCAAGGATATGAATGGCAAGCCTTTGGGTGGAAAACCCATTTAAGTACAGCAAGCTATTAGACCAGCATTTGAAAATTGTAGACAACATCTACCACATCCATCCCCAAAAAGCCCTGGTCCTCCTAAGAAGATTTGAGGAAGAATGTGAGATTCCCCCAAAAAGACGGGCACAATGAGTAGATTCTGGAGAGGAAACAGCGCTACCTTAAGAGGAACATACCAAAAAGGCCCTTTCCTTTGAGAGTAACGCAAAGTGGAGCACTGTTGGTGTACCTACATCCCAAGGACTCCAGCGATTCAAGAAGGCAGCTCACCACCACCTTCTCAAGGGCAATTAGGGATAGGCAATAAATGCTGGCCTAGCCAGTAATGCCCACATCCCATGAACAAATAAACAAAAAATGGGAAGAGGAAGTGGCTCAAGAGGACCTCCCTCTCATGAAAGGGACGATTATGGTTCACCTCCATCTCGCAAGGAGATGATACCATCCAAAGGAATTTATGAAAGATCAAGAGAATCAGCCACCAGAGAGAGCTGATGAACCAGTGACACAACCAACAACAGTTAACCCAGATGACAGTGATAAGCAAGGGGGTGAAAGGTTCTCGGGGGTAGACGGGAATGTGGAGTTGAGGTTACAATCAGATCAGCCATGATCTTGTTGAATGGCGGAGCAGGCTTGAGGGGCCGAGTGGCCTACTCCTGCTCCTAATTCGTATGTTCGAAGACAGAGAACATGGGTCATTCAATAGTTTCACTCACACACAGGAAAGTGAGGAAGAAGAACTGAAAGACTCAATACCCCAAACAAGCGAAAAAAGAAAATGCTATGTCAGAGTCATGAGAAGCCCCACAGCATTACATCTGAATGAAGTCAGAGACTTGGAGGGGGAAGGCGTTCTATAATATACATAAGCTGTTGCTGGGTAGATTATGTATATAGACATTAAGGATCATCATGCTATTCATTGTTCATGTAGATATTCTAATAAGAAGACCCCTGTAAATAAACTCTTGTTACTTTGACCCAGAGACTACTTTCCTCATTCAATGCTAATAGCACATTGACAAGATAGTACAGTTCCCAGATATTACTAAGGACGACTTTTCAGCACTGACTGGGCAGAGTGTGCCTTTGTCATTTCCGCTGCCTGGGTCGATGCCAAGTGGTCCATCCGGTTTTATTCTTTTTCAACTTTTCTGTAGCGATTTCATATGACTGATTGTATTGTTAGGCTTTTTCAGTGGGCAGTTAAGAGTCATCCCCAGCCTATGAGAAAAGAATTGAATTTGGATCTGAAAAGTCAGAGGCTGAGAAATTGGACCCACTGCACCTATTTGTTGCGTGCAGAACAGGGGCCGAAAGCCTTAAATTTCACCCTGTTGTGTCCCACACTCCAAAGGTACCTGAAATAGGGCCTACCCTATATTGGGGTGGGCTGTTTTTCAGGTGTTCCTAACAGCTGTCAGAAACAAGCCTGTTTTAGGACCGCTCTGGAATTGGGCTGCCCTGAGTGGAGCAAGTGTTGGGTCTGTTCCACTCAGGTTCTCTTGGCATCTATGTGGCTGCCATCTTAAAAAGTAAGGAAATTATTTTATTAAAGCTTGATGTGGAACTGCGAGAATCACTGGCAATGGATGAGAAAGGATCAGCATCTCCCCCAATTTATTCAAATTAGGCCGGAGGCCCAGTTTTGGGCAGACTTGAGCTCACGGTTTGGTCACACTCCGAAAAAGGCCATAACCAATTTTTACCTCGAAATTTATTTCAAAATATTTTCAGTTTCAAATAAACAGTAAAATGCTCAGACCTGCATTAAATCTTTGATTGTATTCTGCTGCAGTCAGTTCTCATTTCTTCTTGATCCTACATTACTGAAACTCAGTAACACCCCTCAATGTGTTGCTGATACCAGCAGATCATTGCCGAAGACCTGCTGTGTGCTGAGCATCTTCAATACATTCCTAATTAACACAGTTGGGAATCAAGTGGGAAAAAATTCAAAGTTGTGTTTTTAGAATCCAACAACTGTTGATATTTTGAATTATTTTATTCATAAACTGAATTAACACGGTACTGTCATTAAATAAGAAGATAATTTTTAGGAACAGGGAAAGATAATTTGGTCAGACAAGGCAGTTCCTTTTTGACAAATCTCACCTTTCACTATCCCTCAACCCTTTCTCTCTAGAAATGCAGATAAATGCGTATTAAACTAATTTGTAATTTTTCTTTCAATGGCCTTCTCTATTAACTTATTCCACTACAGTATTATCCATTGAATCAAAACTCTCCTACTTACTTACTAACTTTGATTTTATAACCCTGCTATTGAATCCTTCAATAAAATAAACTATTTTTTCTGGGATAATTTTTTCAGTTCTCTTCATAGCCTTGAAGTCGGTCTGATATAAATGTTTGATGTGAATTCTCACTTTCTGTGTAGTCTAGCTTTGAATCATAGACCCCAAAATTCCATTCAGTGCTCGGGGTAATCCCGGTTGATCTCTGGATTGGATGCTGGGAAATGGAGCAGAACCTCACCTTGAGTTTTCCATTCTACCATTTTCCAAGGGCCATGGAGGGAATTTCTTCCTGTGTCCACCCCCTACCCAAGTTAAAGTATTGTGCCTGAGGAAGCTGGTGTGACTTCCTGCAAGCAATGGGAAAAGGCCTGAAGCCTTTACTAGAAAATATCTGTTAATTGTGCATCAATTGTTTAATTATATGCAGGTGGAGAATGTTAATTGGGGTCGTACTTGAGCAATTATAAGCAGACACTTACCGAGACTGGTGGAGATTTCTGAGTGAGGAGCTACATGACTGTAACCCTTCTACTCTGTACAATAAATGCGAAACTGAGTAAAGATAGGCTCTAGTATCATCCTTCAAAGCTTTCTAGAATTTAACACAGTCTGCATATTGCATTAGGAGCAGAACAGAAGAGGAGACATGGGAGATTCAGGACTCCTCTCCACCATTGAAGTGGCATGGTGCCACTCTGGCATTCCACAATATGTCAGGTCAGAGATCAAGATTGGGGTGGGGCCTTTCGCTAGGGTGTGGGATTCCACTCTATTAAAACTATGCCTGCAGTGCAGACCCTGGTACTTTGATTTCATAACATGTTACTACATGGAGAGCAGTCAACACGTTGCTTCTCTGAACAAGCTCACCAATTAGTCCTGTTTCCCAGCTTTATCACAGGCTGCCTAATCTCTGAAATTTCTAGCAACATATCTGTAATAATTTTATACATGAACCACTACAGTCATATAACATAATATTTCATCTGAAACTGTAGGAAATTGATGTTCACAAAGACCATGGTTTGATGACGTTTTTGCTGTATCAGTGATTATTATAACTATAACAGAGCCCTGTGACGAATGCGTGCTTGTACAACAGGGTACTGTGTTTTCCCAGGAGGTTTTTTAGCAATGTGTTAATTTGCAGCTGTTTCAAAGTTTATTTTCATTTTGAAATACAGTTTATCTGTTATTTACAGAAATACTTGTGATAAAACAATTTGAGGAAAAAGGACCAAGACCTTAAATCATCTTCACTATGTAATTGCAAAACCCTGTCTAATATTTCATCATTTTATTGTTGATCTTATTCTTTCTTTGTAATAGTTTCTTTTTCTCCATTATTTAGGTCCTCTGAAAGTAAACTCCCCTGGAAATATAACTTTATGACAGGAAATTGGGATTAAGTTACACAAAATATTATGATCCCTGAACAAATGTGATAACGGTTAAAGCTTGCAGGTTGAAGATATTAATCAAAAGCAATGGAAAAGGCCTTGTAGATCAGTGGCCACCTGCAACTACTGCATTTCACACACTCCAGCGTCATAATCCTTCGCTTCACCTTGTGAACCCTTTTTCTCAAAATTCGTTGTTAGCCAGGGTGCCTCTTTGGTAAATCAGGAGTCTCACAATTGCCATTGAGCTATTTTCAACAAAAATTGTGCACTTCACAGCTGGATGAGCAACCTTTTTTTTAACATTTACACTGGTTAAGTGGCTCATTAGTTGTTTGAGGAGCATTAAAGGATAATTATTGCAGGTGTGTATGATTGGCTTCCTTTTTTTCCACTACTAACAACAGCGCTATCTCAAGAATTGAGTGTACGAAAGCCATGTATCCCCACCCGTGGATTGTGAAGGCCAGGTCATGTCTGACTAACGCAGTTGAAGTTTTTGAATCGGTCACTAGTATGGTGGATAGGGGAGTGTCTTTGAATGTTGACTATATGAATTTCCAGAAAGCATTTGATAAGGTTCTGCGCAAGATCTTATTAGCAAAAATAAAAATAGACAGATTCGGAGATAACCTAACTAGTACACAGTAATCAAATAGTTTAATGAAATGTTGCCTTTATCTCAAGGGCACTGGAATACAATAGGGAGGAAGTTATGCTCCTGTTGTATAGATCCTTGGTCAGACCCCATTTGGAGGACTGCATTCAGTTTTGGGTACTACAGCTCAGGAAGGATATATTGGCCTCAGAGGATCTGAAAGCAAAATCTCCAAGAAATGCAACTTTATGACAGGAAACCGGGATTAAGTTACACAAAATGTTATGACGCCAAATTAGGAATTTGAGAGACTCACCAGCAGCAGCATGGCGGTGGACCAGGGTGGAGACTGAGCGCAGCAATCAAAGAGTTAAGGTGGGGGAGAGAGCTTCCAGCAGAGGCTCTGGCCATCATTTTCCAATCCTCTCTGGCTAAAGGCATGGTGCTAGAGGACTGGAGGACAGCTAACATTGTACCATTGTTTAAAAAGGGAGAAAGAGATAGACCAAGTAATTACAGGCTTAACCTCGGTGGTGGGAAAATTATTTGAAAAAATTCTGAGGGACAGGATAAATCTTCATTTAGAAAGACACAGATTAATCACAGGCAGTCAGCACGGATTTGTTAAGGGAAGGTCATGTCTGACTAATATGTTTGAATTTTTTAAGGAGGTAACAAGGAGAGTTTGATGTCGCATACATGGATTTTAGCAAGGCTTTTGATAAGGTCCCACATGGCAGACTGGTCACGAAAGTAAAAGCCAATGGGATCCAAGGCAAAGAGTCACGTTGGATCCAAAATTGGCTCGGAAGCAGGAAGCAAAGGGTAATGGTCAATGGGAGTTTTTGTGACTGGAAGGCTGTTTCCTTTGGGGTTCTGTAAGGCTCAATACTAGGTCCCTTGCTTTTTGTCGTATATATCAATGATTTGGACTTGAATGTAGACAGTATGATTAAGAAGTATGCAGATGATACAAAAACTGGCCATGTGGTTGATAATGAAGAAGAAAGCTGAAGACTGCAGAAAGATATCAATGGACTAGTCAGGTGGGGGAGAATAGTGGCAAATGGAGTTCGATAGAGAAAAGTTTGAGGTAATGCATTTGGGAAAGAATAACAAGGCAAGGGAATACACAATAAATGGTAGGATGCTGAGAAGTGTAGAGGAACTTTGGGACCTTGGAGTGCATGTCCACAGATCCCTGAAGGTGGCTGGACAGGTAGACAAGGTGGTCAAGAAGGTATACGGGATACTTATTTTTATTAGCCGAGGTACAGACTATAAGAGCAGGAAAGTTATGCTGGAACTGTATAAATACTGGTTAGACCACAGCTGGAGTACTGTGTGCTGTTCTGGTCTATAGGAAAGATGTGTTTGCATTTGAAGGAGGGTACAGAAGAGATTTACAAGGATGTTGCCTGAACTGGAGAAAGATTGGATAGACTAGGGTTGTTTTCTTTGAAACAGAGGAGGCTGAAAGGAGACCTAATTTATGTATAGAAAATTATAAGGGATCTAGATAGAGTAGATAGGAAAGCCCTATTCCCCTTGGTCCTTAGCTAGGGGGTATGGATTTGGTAAGAGGTAGGAGGTTTAGAGGGGATTCCATGGGAAATTTGTTCACCCACTGGAACTCACTGCCTGAAAGGGTGGTAGAGGCAGAAATCCTCATAACATTTAACGAGTACTTGGATATACATTTGAAGTGTCATAACCTACAAGGCTACGGACCAAGAGGCAGAAAGTGGGATTGGACTGGATGGCTCCTAGTCGGCAGTGCGGACAAGATGGACCAAACGGCCTCCTTCCATGCTGTAAATTTCTATGATTCTATGAATACAGCACAGAGGTAACCCTCCTGTTGACAGAAATGGTGGAGAGGTAGAGCCAATGCCACCAACATAAATGTGGAAACTGACTCCATACTTATGGATTATGTCAAAGAAGGCAGAGAGTCAAGGATTGATTGTTGGGGAACTCTGAAGGTGACAGAGGAGGATGAAGGGAGACCTAACTGAAGTGTATAAATTTATGAGGGGTCTAGATAGAGTGGATAGGAAGGCTCTATTCCCCATGGTGGGAGCAGGGGGCGGGGGGGGGGCGGTGGTGGGAGATTTAGAGGGGATTGAAGGGGAAATCTTTTCACCCAGAGTGTGGTGGGGATCTGGAACTCGCTGCCTGGAAGGGTGGTAGAGGCAGAACCCCCTCACAACACTTAAAAGGTACTTGGATATGCACTTGCAGTGATGTAACCTACAAGGCTACGGACCAAGAGCTGGAAAGTGGGATTAGGCTGGGTGGCTGGCACAGACACGATGGCCCAAATGGCTTCCTTCGCTGCTGTAGACTTCTGTGATTCTATGAGAGGGTGCAGTGGAAATTCACCAGAATGGCACCTGGGTTAAGCTATGAGAACAGTTGTCATAACTTAGCTTGCATTCCCTTGAGTTTAGAAAGTCGAGGAGTGATCGAATCAAGGTGTTTAAATTTACAAAATGAGTAGATACAAAGAAGTTCTTTCCTCTGGAGGGGGAACCCAGAAGAAGAGGTCATAACCTAAGATTGGAGTCAGGCCATTTAGGAGTGAAGTCAGGAAGCACTTCTTCCACACAGAGAGTAGTGAAAATCTAGAATTCTCTCCCCTAAAAGCTTCTTGATGCTGGAGGTCAATTGGAGCTTTCAAGGCTGAGATCGGTAGATTTTTGTTGGGTAAGGGTATCAAGGGATATGGAGCAAAGGCAGGTAAGTGGAATTTGGGTACAGATCAGCCATGATCTAATTGAATGGTAGTAGAGGCTCAAGGGACTTAATGACCTATGCCTCTTCCTATGTCCCACAGTTTAGGAAGCATTAATTAATTATGAAAAATTGTGTTTTCCGCTTTTTATGATTTAAGAGGAGAATCCAGCCCTTAATTTAAAAAACTGATACATTTTTGCGAGATGGACTGAAATAATATGTTTCTACTAACCTCCAAATACCCCAGCCTACGCACCCAGCCTCCTTCCTATCTCCTCACAACAGTGAAATCAAGCTTGTCATCCAATCTTCTGACTCCTTACTCCCCCAGTTTTCTCTGCCTGTTACAGCCTGCAACCTTTTAAAACCCAAGCTTGGCATTATCGAATAATCAGATCCTGATTTATCTCATCTTCTGTCTTCCTTCTTTCACCCTTTACATTGCCATGTATGATTAGTCTTGGCCCTTCAGCTGATATTTATTAAATAACAGTATCATGTGCTGAATATTGAAGCTCAATACAGAATATAGCAAATAATATAAACTAAGCCACTCTGTGTACTGTGACACCATGAACCTCTGAATCATTGCAGGCGGAGTGAGCTGTCAGTTTAAGATGTTAAAAAGCCTGGTTTCTATGTCGTACTAAGTGGATTTCCAGCAAGTCAAAAGTAATTTCTATCCTACCAAAGACCCTAAATAGTTAATATTCAAGTTACGCTTGGAGTATGAGTTTCAATTAGATATAACCAGTACAATCATTAGTCATTTTTGCACCATTAAAAATTGCCTCTGGTGATTTATTTTCACATCTTCTCTCATTAATCTGATGTGGAGAATTGAGCTGTTCAAATGGTTTGACAGCAGGAAACCTTTCTTCTTCATTCAGTGACTGAGAATGAAAAAAAAATATGGCAACCATTATTATGTTAGCCCTATTATTCTCAAGTAAAAGTACATTTTCTTCAAAAAGCTTTTTTACTGGTATAACTAAGCAGCTCCCAGCTGTGAGATATGAAAACTCATCAACATCCTTGTGACATGGCGAAAAAATGTGAGCAAAGTTCTCAGTTCCCTGGTGATAGACAGACACCCACCTAGGCTGCACCAGTTGGAAGCGTGTTGAGCATTTCTTTAGTCTTTGTTTCTTTTGAAAGATGAGATTTTTAATGAGCTTGATTTTGGGAACTGATATCTGAGAGTTTTGATGTGCTTTGCTGCAGAATGTAATGTGTTCAATTATTTCTGTGCAGAATGGTCCTTATTTAGATAAGGGGTGTGTGAAGTTCAAAGTTGTTAACGGGTGTAAAATGTGTGTTATGGTAACCAAGATAGCAGGACAAGGAGTATTTGTTGGGACAGTTAGAGGGAGATTTACTGTGTATCTAACCCATGCTATATATGCCCTGGAAGTATTTGATCAGTTGTGTAGATGCGAAAAAAACACCTTTGACCACCGATCTATCAGGCAGTGGTCTACGCGGAATGTCCTCAAGGCCCTACGGGAAAAGGAGACGGTGGATCCTGTCGGATGGTTCCCCGAGCAGACCGCCAAAGTCATTTGGCGGAATGCCTCATCACCAGAACTTTCAAACAAGCACCAAGATGTAGCTTGGCTGGTGGTGAGAAGAGACCTCCCCGTCAGATCCTTCCTGCACGCCCAAAGTCTCACCCCCTCCGCACAATGCCCTCAAGGTGGCTGTGGTGGGGAAGAGACGGTTGCCCACCTCCTTCTGGAATGTGTCTTTGCAAAGCAGTGGTTTTTGTCGAGGTTCATCCCAAGCAGCTCTGTAACACAGGAGTCTGTGCTCTACGGGTTGTTCCCAGGGACGAGGCCCAAAAGAAAGAAAGAACACTGAGATAAACATCAACTGCTGCTGGAGGACTATCAATTCGGTGAAAGACGCCCTTTGGTCTGCCCGAAACTTGCTGGTCTTCCAGTGCAAAGAGTTGTCCACGACCGAATGTTGCAGAGTGGCACATTCCAAGGTCCAGGACTACGTGCTGAGGGACGCACTAAAGCTTGGGGCAGCTGCAGCAAAGGCTCAATGGGGAAAGACCACTGTGTAAGGTCCCCCTACCAAGCTGAACTGAGGGGCTGGATCCATGGAAAACCCCTCGAACAGTATTGGGAAAATTTTTGTTTGCTGTAAAATGTATATGGCATGAAAAATTAAATGGAAGGGTTGTGAGGCAACTCATGATTATATTGAAGGAAACTGTCCTCCTTTGCACCATTTGTATTTTTTTGACTTAGTGCTGTTTGGAACTGTTTTGTCATGTATCTTTTACAGATTTTTATGAATAAAGTATATTTTGGAAAAAAAAATCAGTTGTGTAGATGGAGATTTGTTCTATATGTAGCCAGTGTTGCACCTGCCCGGGGAATGTTTGGTGGGACAGTGTGGAGGGAACTTTATTCAGTATCTAACCTGTGCTGTACCTATCCTGGAAGTGTTTGATGGGGCAATGTGGAGGGAGCTGTCTATATCAGTCCAAAGTTGCTGGTTTTATCACATGCAAATGTGTTAATATCTTCTGATCAGAGAGGAAATATAATAAATCCTAATTCAAAAAAAGCATTATAATATAAAAGCACTCCTCTAAAATGCTGATAAGCTTATTTTAAGCTGAACTATCTTTTAATAGTTGGTCTAATTGGTATTTTAGCTACTCCATGTTAATAAAGCAGTGAAGTTTTTAATTAACTGAAGTAATTAATCCAAATGTAGGACTACTAAGATAACTGTTCAACAAGAAATGGTACCCAGGTGGAATACTTCTGCCCACAAGATAATTTCATTGAGAATTTTTGGGAGAACATCCTGAGAATGGCAGAGGTTACGTCTCTGGTTAATTAAAGCTGACATGTTCAGAGACCATAAAAGATCTTGAGCTCTTTTCAATTTTCTCTGAAGGAAGCTTTTATCCAGTGGTGTTTATTCATTCTTGATTTGTTATTCAGACGAAGGATTGGATATGTAGCATGAGAGAGTGGCAATACTACTGATAAGATAATCCTCTATGGAATGATAAAAGGAAAATGTTGAAGGGCTGACAGAGGAGGGGATGAATTGATGGTCTGACTGACTGACAGTTTGTGGTGTGTAAAGAAAGTGTTACCCATATCTCAAGCACCTCAGGTGATTTTGAAAACCTTTATTTACCTCTAACAGTATTTTAGATGAGACCAGAACATCTGAAATTAGAAATTGTGAAATGTGCTTTTTCATTCTTCAAGTATTATTGGATCAAAGTAAATGTTTATCGGTGATAGTATTGGTACAGAAAGCTTAAAGAACAAAACATGGTTAGAGTGATGAAAAATGTCAGATCGGTCACCGGTCACTGGAAGCCATAAGCAGATGCTGCCCATTATCCATCTAAATGAAAAACTCAGGGGCTCTGAAGGATAACCAGGGGAGCCCCTCCATGGGAATGTGATCTTGTAATTTTTGAGTTTGGTACATTCCCTTTTATTCTGTGCTATCTTGTCTCAAACATGGTATTCGTAAATTGAAGGAGTATAGAAACAGTGATAGACACAAACCCGACCTGCAGCCTATCCTAAAGATCAGTGAGTGACGGCATATCACATGGTTAGGCTATGCCATAGCTCCTTTAATTTTGTGAAGTGTTTTGAAGATGTAATTTGCAGCAATGCTTTCAACTGTCAATTGCAACTTGGACAAGTGTGGCCAATAATGATAGAGCTGGAGATTGCACAAGTACTTTCCATGGACCAGCAGTAAATCAGCTTCAAGTTGCCTGGCAACACTTTATGCCATGCAAACTGGTTTACCTGATAAACAGTGCAATTGGATAGATTCATCTTAGCAGCTTCTTTCTGTTCAGACATCTTCTCCACATCTGTTCACAGGTCTTATGGGAAATGTGCCTGACAAATATGCTGCCATCTCACTAGGGAGTCAGGTATTGGCCCTCTCACAGGGAAGGATGTCACAGTGCAGGGTGCCATCATAGGGGAGGGTGCTCTCACACACAGCTGACAGCAGCACCTTTACAATGTCAGTCATCAAAAAAGGGAATATGAGAGTCCTGCATTGCTCTAGCACATGCTCAGCTTTCCTTCCTTGCCTCCACATTTAATTTGGCTGTCCCTCAGTTTTAACAGTATCCTTTTGCCCCATATAGCTTTTATAAAAATAGTTTTGCCACCAATATACAGCCATGTGTCTCTGGCGAGCCCCTAGCTCTAGACTTAACCTGGGCTAATAGCTCACTATAAATATTTAGGTAAGCCTGACTCCCAGAAGGTTTGGCTGTGACATTTTAAGTAGAAATACAGAGAAATTGTAACATGGAAACAGGCCATTTGGCCCAATTAGTCTATGTCAGTGTTAACCCTGCACACAAGCATATAGTCCTAATCACAATTACCCATCTGTTCCCATTTCCCTTCAACCCCTTCTCCAACCTGCACTTCTCCAATCTAATCCTGAATGTTGACGCTGTTTCTGCATCAGCCACTAACCCTGGAAGTGAATTCCACAGCTTCATGACTTTATGCGTAGAGAAGTTTCTCCTGTCTTCTATTCTAAATCTCTTACATTTAATCTTGTATCTATGGCCACTCATTCTAGACCTTCAACTACTGGAAACAGTCTGCTTCTATCTGCTCTCAACTCAATCCTTTCACCATTTTTAAAAACTTCAGCTCCAAAAATTACTGCATATTTTTTGTCATGTTTTACGAAGCTCTACCATGTGTTTTTCAATGAAATAGAAAGGATACCATTTCTACTGGTGAGCTCATCTTGTTATTTGAGAAACAGTGGGGTCAGAAAGCCAGGCACAAATCAAGAGCGGACTGACATTAACACTGCAGCAAGAGGATCGAGATTGTAAAACTGAGGGAGAAATAAACATTAGAGACACTAATCAGATAGGATTAGTGACAGTTTTATTATCTAACGGAATGTTAGAAATGTAATTTCCATTAATGATTCAGTCAGTGATGATGGTGTGGGTGAGAAGAGAGAGAGTGAAAGACACTTAACATCACTGATGACTGAAAGACACTCAGAAAAATAACACCGTGAGCCTCATTGCTGTGTTTTCTATTATTAGTATTCATAGGAAAATGCTACTAAAGGCACTGTTCTATTGAAAGTCAGCCTACATCATAACCTGCAAGTTTAGGATCATTAATGGAGATCTCTTTGCTATTACTATAAATGACTCATTTTAATGCCCGTGAAGTTGGCTCACTCATCTACACAAGTAGAAAATGTAGTATTCACTACAGTCTCTTGTAATATACTTAATATTTCTGTAATTTTGAAAGATTTTGCATTGTGTAAAAGTTTGACAGAAATACATTGATCCTTGTTGTTAATAAGCCCTTCCTTATAACACATGTGCTAGTTTATAAAATGCAACTTTTTTAATGATGCCTCCTCTTTTAATACCACAAACCCTTCTCAAAAATGTGCTTTCCTTATAATTTCCAAAGAAAGAAAAATGTTTCTATTTATATCACACCTTCAGACACCTCAGGATGTCCCAAGCCACTCTATTCAACTAATAGATTAATTTTGAAATGCAAGACACTTAATATATAGGCATTGGACTCAATATCCACCTCTCCAGCAGCTGTGCACTATGGCTGCTGTATGTATCACCTACAGGATTCAATTGCAGTATTCCAGCAAAGTTACTTCAACAGCACCTCCCTCCCCTCTGACCTCCACCATCAAGAGGGACAAGAGCAGCAATGTCATGGGAGCATTATCACCTCCAAGTTCCCCTCCAAGTCAAACTCCATCCTGACTTAGACATATATTGCTATTCCTTCATCGGCGCTGGGTCAAAATCCTGGAATTCACTACGTAACAACGTTGCGGGAGCACCTACACCACACGGTCTGCAGCCGTTGAAGAACCGGCCCAATACCACTGTCTTAGAGCAATTATGAATGGGCAATAAATGTGGCCTTTCCAGTGTTACCCATGTCCTGAAAACAAATGAGAAAAAAAGCAAATGAATGATTGGTTTAAGGAATAAAAGCAAAATACTGCAGATTCTGGAAATAAAAACCAAAAGTGCTGGAAATACTCAGCAGGTCTGGCAGCATCTGTGGAGAGAGAAGCAGTGTTAACGATTCAGTTCAGTGACCTTTCATCAGATTTATTTAAGGAATTTGGCTAGGACACCAGAACTCCCTGCTCTTCTTTGAATAGTATCACAGGATCTTTTATATCCATCTGAGCAGGCAGATGGGGCTTCAGTTTAACATCTCATCCAAGTGACAGCATTTCCAACAATGCAACATTCACACAGCATTTCAGTAATGTGTCAGTCTTAATTATATGTGTGAACCTACAAATTTGTGATTCAGAGAAAAGTATTAACAACTGAGCCAAACTGCCAAAGGAAGTTTTCCGAAGAGGCTATACTGCATGTACATAGTTCGGAAGCTACAAAGGGCATAAGAGACATTAAAATGTACTAGTAGCCACCTGAATTAAGTGATCTGATAAAGAACATGTCTAGTTTATTTTGCACTCAGTGCATTGATTCTGTATTAAACAAGAGTTACTTTTTCTCCTTTTTATAAGCAGCATCACAGGAAGGCAAAGCTGTACACATTACACATTCTTGAAGGTCAGTGTGTTATAACTAATGCAGAACTGAGCAGCCAATTAGAACAACTCGCAACAATGGTGCTGAATCACCTGCCTACTCTTTTGACAAATATGCAAGTCCTATAAGAAACACTCAATATTTCAATCCAGTTTTGGAATGCTGGTGGAGTAAAAGGTAGGAAGGCCTTCTTTGTAATATGACCCTGCAGATTATTGTGGATTATAGGAAGATATGAGGCCTATAAACCTATTCGGTTGCTTTAAAAAATGAGTTATTTTGATGTGTAGCCCTTTTCAAAATCACCAATTGGATTTTCAAATTTTCAGCAGGAACTGCTTGTCTCTCTCGCACCCAGGCATTGGGGAACTGAATCCAGGATATATACACTGAAACTAGGATATTTGCACTGAACATTGGATAAACATAAGTGTGTGGTCTTCCAACCACTCTCTAAGTAACCCCATCTATAAGCTGTAGTGTCAAACTTCAGGGTTTCCTCCTGAACTTTAAACAATTGCTTTCAGCATGATCTGCCAGCCTTCATGATATTCCTGATCCAACACCACCTACCAATTAGTGTCACCAATTGGCTAATCCATGCCCTCATGTGAGAGGCTTTTATGGAGAGACATGACGACCAGGAGGTTCACCTGTTGAGCAACAGATCAGTGAGCCAGCCCCCTCGGCATTCAAAGTGGTTTGGTTTCCATACTATGAACAGTTCCTGGTAATTGCTCTCCACCTAGCAAGGGCTTAAACCCATGCTTGTCTGTTCTGAAATGACCAGCTAGTGGCTGTCCTTCTTGTGGTGGGAGCATATAGAATCATAGAATGGTTACAGCACAGAAGGAGGCCATTCGGTCTGTCATGTCTGTGCTGGCTCTCTGCAAGAGCACCTCAGTTAGTCTCACACTCCTGCCCTTTCCCCATAGCCCTGCATTTTTTTCTTCAGGTGCTTATCCAATTCCACTTTGAAATCAGATTGTATCTACCGCCACCACATTCTCAGGCAGTGCATTCCAGATCCTAATCACTCGCTACATAAAACATTTTTTCCTTGTGATGCTGTTGATTCTTTTGCCAATCACCTTATATCGGTATCCTCTGGTTCTCGACCCATTCACTAATGGGAACATTTTCTCTCTATCTAATCTGTCGAGATGGCTCGTGATTTTGAACACTTCTATCAAATCTCTTCTCAACCTTCTCTAAGGAGAACAACCACAGCTTCTCCAATCTGTCCACGTAACTGAAGTCCCTCATCTCTGGAACCATTCTCCTAAATCTTTTTTGCACCTTCTCTAAAGCCTTCACATTTTTCGTAAAGTGCAGTGCCCAGAATTGTTGAATAGTTGAGGTCGAACCAGTGTTTTTTAAAGGTTCATTATAACTTCCTTGTTTTTGTACTCTATGCCTCTATTTATAAAGGCCAGAATCCCATATGCAGTTTTACCCACTTCTCAACCTGCCCTGCTGCCATCAACGATTTATGCACATATACCCCAGGTCTCTCTGTTCCTGCACCACTTTAGAATTGTGCCCTTTATTTTATATTGCCTGTCCTCGCTCTTCCTGCCAAAATGTAGCACTTCACAGTTCTCTGCATTAAATTTCGTTTACCACATGTCCGCCTATTCCACTAACCTGTTGTTGTCCTCTTGACATCTATCACTTACCTCCTTACAGTTAATAATTCTTCCAAGTTTTGTGTCATCTGCAAATTTTGAAATATGCCCTGCATATCCAAGTCTAGGAATGCATATCAAGAAAAGCAGTGGTCTTAGAACCAACCCCGGTGAAACCCAACTACAGTAAAAGATTTGTTATCCGGCATGTGCCGGACCTGAGAGGTGCTGGATAATCAAACATTCTAGTTAATCAAGAGTTGTACTTACCAAGGCGGGTAGAGATATAACATTCCATTCTGAAGTTATCACTGGAAGAATGAAGGATACCCAGGGCCCGGCATTGGGAAAGCCGATTTTTAATTTTCCCTTAATCCTTCAGGCTCGGTGCACCAATATACCTGTAGTATGCGCGAGAGTCAGCCCTTTCCAGCGAGCATCACTAACTAATGCCAAAAACAATCGACTGCATTCGGGGAAACTCAGTCTGGGAGAGCTTTGGGAGATTTTGGAAATTCTGGATAACAGAGCTTGCCAGTTGGTAAAGTGCCGGGTAACAAAGCTTTTACTGTATATACCTTCTTCCAGTCTGAAAAACAATTAATCACTACTAATATCCATGCTGCCACTTTCCCTTTTATTCCATGGGCTTCAACTTTGCTGACAAGTCTATTATGTGGCTCTTTTAGGAGTCCATATACACCACATCAACTGCATTACCCTCATCAAAAACTCAATCAAGTTAGTCAAACACAGTTTGCCTTTAACAAATCTGTGCTGGCTTTCCCTAATTAATCCACACTTGTTCAAGTGACTGTTAATTTTGTCCTGGATTATTGTCTCTAAAAGCTTTCCCACCACTGAGGCTAAACTTTTTGAACAAGGGTGTAATATTTGCAATTCTCCAGTCCCATGGCATCACCCTCATATCAAAGGAGGTTTGGAAAATATGGCCAGTGCCTCTGCAATTTCCTCCCTCAATAACTTAGGATGCATCCCATCTGTATTGGCAACTTATCAACTTTAAGTACAGCCAACTTCTCTAATACCTCCTCTTTATCAATTTTTAGCCCATCCATTATCTCAACAACCTCTTCTTTCACTACAACTTGGCCAGCATTTTCATCCTTGGTAAAGACAGATGCAAAGTACTCATTTGTAGGGTCTCTGAATTGGCTCCTAGATGACACACGTGGCAGTGGAAAATTGGAACCAGGTTAACCTACTGTGACAGATTCTGTAATCTGGGATGGAATTTTCCCGGGCCAGTGGAGGCAGGTTTGGGGGCAGGAAAATTGCAGAAAATGACGTCTGATTGGGATCCCAATGTGATCTCACTCCTTCCAGTTTTCCTGGGAGGGTTGGGAGTGCAGCGGGAAACACTTGTGGCTGAGGCGGGCAGCCAAGAAGGCAATTAAGAGTGATTTTGCACATGAATGCCTTCTTTCCCAACAGTGCAGGAGTTCCATGCTGTGTCTGCAACCTGGCAAATTGGAGAAGTTTCCCGCACAGTGGGAAGAACTCCCTCAGTAAAACTGACAAGGTGTGAAGGCTTTGATCAGTCACACTGAAGAGCTCCAGTCATGGCCAGGTGAGAGGCTGCTGTTCAAAGCACTCCCTTTATCAGCGAGTGCTACCACTGCTGGACAGATGATTGCCAACTGCTTGGAAGGCACTTCATCTACCTTCAGCTGCACTTCCCTGCTGCCAGCCTTCAGAGCTGCACGGGAGCAGCTTATGCATTTCCACCGTCTGCCTCTTCTGAGGGTCAAGGACAGGGGGCTCACCACTGCCATCTCCTCCACAGCAGCAGGAGCAACACTAGTAACAACACCAGCTTCCCTCTCCTCAACAACCTGACCCTCCACAGGGCAGAATAGATGGCCACTGAGGTCCAGCTGGAAGGAGGCGAGACACGCAACACAGGGCCTACAGGCAGAGGAGAAGCTCTCTCAACATGCCTGAGCATCTGTGCCTCAGGAAGCTCATACTCTCACATCAGATTTCTGCTGGCATCTACATCTTCATGGAATAAGACACTCTTCCCAGTGGGCCAGGTGGGCATGCATTGTCAGAGGCTAACAAAGTGTCTGTCACTGGAGGCCTATCTCACGCCTCCTCACATCTCTGCCTCTCGCCAAATTGTATGCTCTCTTCTGCAAGGAGAGAAAGAAAGGAAGTATGAATGCTGGTAATGGCTTGTGTGCAGAGGATGGAAGGACACGATTTGTGGAGAGTCATGGTAAGGTATGTGTGAGAGGGCAATAGGCTGAGGGTGTGTTGGCTGTTCTGATGGGGAGGTGAGGTGCCTGCAGAGAGGAATGAGTGAAACTACAAGGTGTGTTGACTTGAGGCATGCTGGGCAAGTCAGAATGTGGGGATTGGCACCTGAACGTGTTGGACCACTCACCTGTCATGTGCTTCTGAGGTCCTTGAACCTCTTGATGCAAGGTTTGCAGGTTGGAGGGAACACACTCCATCTGAAGATTTCCTAGGCAACTTCCATCCACACCTGCTTATTTGGAAAGGCTGTCCTCCTCCCATCCTTGGGAGTGCTCCCCTCCCTGCAGCCCCTCAGCTGGACCTCCAGGTAAGTGCAAGAGACCTATGGGTCAGCCTTCACAGGCCTCCTCTCTATTCTTGTGGGTGCTGCAGCCTGAGAAATCCAAGTGCTTCTGAGCATTTCTGAAACATGCCGTGGATCCTTTTAGTAGAAATCCTTCATCTGACAAAATGGCTGCGTCATTCCGCCTGTCCTCCCAAATTGATCAAGGAGCCCAGAGGAGGGCTGTTAATTGGTTTACTCTGATAAAGAGCAATCGGAAGGCCTGTTAATCGGGAGGTCGGGTTCGCGACCTGAAAATGATCCCTCCGTTACCCAAGACTAAGGCAGTAAGATTCCCCACCTGACATCTGCACTAGGCAGGTCTGCAATTCTCCAGCTCAGTACTTCTGTGTTGTGTTCATGGAGGAAACTCTGGGGACTCCTCCAGCACAGAAGTTGAATTTCTGGTGCCAATAGAGGAGTTACTGAAATAAATATGAATTTCAGATAAGGCTGATAAACTGAGGAAGTTATAAAGGAAGACAAGGCAGCAGGTTCAGATGGACTTCATTCTGAATTAAACAGATAATTAGGCAAATTAGTTGCATTCTTATCATGAACTTTAGTGGAGTATTAGTAATCTGAGTGATGTGTGAGGTTTGGAAGGAGATTACATAAATGCCAATCTTTAAAACAGCATAGGGATTATGTAAGGAACGTCAGGATAGTGTTGTCAATCAAGTATTAGGAATCGTCCGAAAACGGAGACTAAGGAAACACCCTGGTAGAAATAGAATGATGAGAGGGAATCAGCATGGAAGGTGATCTTGCTAAATAAAATTCCTGGAGGAAATGAGGGACCTTATTGACAACCACAAGCCTGTGGAAGTGATATATTTAGTTTTCAGCCGGGCTTTTGATACTGTACCACATTAAGAAATAAGGTAGGAAGACACAGGGCTGTATTTTACGGAAAGGTCTAAGGTCCTGCCACCAGGACCAGAAGTGTGACCTGTTGCCATGCGGATGGGTGGGGGGCAGGATAAAGTTTGCAATTACGTGGCAGCTGGCCAATTAACTGCTGGGAGGTGGAGGATTCGAGGACTCGGGCGGTGTGAGATCACGCTGCTGGACCTCCCGCTAATCCACGGTCTCCATAGACCTGATGAGGCTCTAAAGCCCCGTCGTTCCCGTGCAAGCATCTTAAAGTTAGAAATCTCCAGTAAAATAGGAGTAAATTACCTGTTAAACAGGCTTAATTATCTTCCTGCCACATTTCAGCACGAGATCCCCCCACCAGCCCCGCCACCCTTTGGAATATCCATTGCATAAAAACGTTGGGCTTCCTTCCTATTGCCTTTTATCATATTATGATTCCTCCCGCCTCCCAGTCCATGGGCAGAAGGCTGGTAAAATCCAGCCCTTAGAACACAAGCCAAATTTCTACAGTGGTTGAAAAATTGACTAAACCAGAGAAAGCAAAGGGCGTTGTGGTTTAAACTCTTTTACCATGGCATTTGTCATTAGTGACAAGGATCAATGCTGGGGCTATTGCTCTTTGCAGTGTCTGGAAATGGTTTCTAGCTGAAGATAGATCTAAGATGTCTAAATTTCGAGGTTACACTAACTTTGAAGCTGGGTGGGGATCAGCAAGGGGAAGTGGGGTTTCAAACAATGAGGAATGTGCAAGCCAAACACAATGTGGTTGACTCTTAAGTGCCCTCTGAAAAGGCCTAACAAGCCACTCAGTTGTATCAAACTGCTACAGGAAAGTCAACTAAGAATAAAACTGGACAGACCACCCAGCATTGGCCTAGGTACTGGAAATGACAAGGGCACATCCTGCCCAGTTCACCCTGCAAAGTCCTCCTCACCAACATCAGGGAACTTGTGCCAAAAATGGGAGAGCTGTCCCACAGACTAGTCAAGCAACGGCCTGAAATAGTCATACTCACTTAATCATACATAGCAGCCAATGTCCCAGAATTCTCCATCATCATTCCTGGGTATGTCCTGTCCCACCAACAGGACAGACTCACCAGAGTTGGCAGCACAGTGGTATACAGTTGGGAGGGAGTGGCCCTAGGAGTCCTTAACGTTGACTCTCACTCTGGACTCCATGAAGTCTCATGGCATCAGATTAAACATGGGCCAGGTAATTTCCTGCTAATTACCACCTACCACCCTCCCTCAGCTGATAAATCAGTTCTCCTCCATGTTGGACACCACTTGGAAGAAGCACTGAGGGTAGCAAGGATGCAAAATATTCTCTGGGTGGGAGATTTCAATGTCCATAACCAAGAGTGGCTTGGTAGCACCACTACTAACCGAGCTGGCCGACTCCTGAAGGACATAATCTGCCAGACTTATGGCAGTTAGTGAGAGAACCAACGAGAGGGAAAAACCTACTTGATCTCGTCCTCACCAATCTACCTATCCCAGGTGCATCTGCCCATGACAGCAGACAGAGTGACTACCACACAGTCCTTGTGAACACGATGTCCTGTCTTCACACTGAGGACACCCTCCATCATGTTGTGTGGCACTACCACCGTGTTAAATGGGATAAACTCAGAACAAATCTAGCAGCTTAAAACTGGGCATCCATGAGGTGTTGTAGGCCATCAGCAGCAGAATTGTATTCAACCACAATCTGTAATCTCATGGCTCAGCGTGTCACGAGCAGTATCAGGCATACTAAAAATCAGGAGCCAACTGGTGAAGCTATAACACAGGACTATATGAATGCTAAACAGTGGAAGCAACATTCTACATACAGAGCTAAGCGATCCCACAACCAACGGATCAGACCAAAGTTCTGCAGTCCTGCCACATCCAGTTTTGAATGGTGGTGGACAATTAAACAACTAACCAGAGGAGGAGGCCCCAAAAATCCCCAACCTCCAATGTTGGGGGAGCATGGGCCCTGACAACATCTCAGCTATAGTATTGAAGACTTGTGCTCCAGAATCAGACACACCATTAGCCAGGCTGTTCCAGTACAGCTACAACAAAGGCATAGTGGAAAATTGTCCAGGTATGTCCTGTCTACAAAAAGCAGGACAAATCCAATCCAGCCAATTACTGCCCCATCAGTCTACTCTCAATCCTCAGCAAAGTGATAGCAGATGTCATCGACAGTGATGTCAAGCAGCACTTACTCAGCAACAACCTGAACACCAATGCTCAGTATGGGTTCCACCAGGGTCACTTATCTCCAGACCTCATTACAGCTTTGGTCCAAACATGGACAAAAGAGCTGAATTCAAGTGGTGAGGGAGAGTGACTGCCCTTGACATCAAGGCTACATTTGACCAATTGAGTAATCAAGGAGCCCTAGCAAAATTGAAGTCAATGGGAATCGGGGGAAAACTCTCTATTCGGAATCATACCTAGCAGAAAGGAAGATGGTTGTTGTTGTCGTTGGAGGCCAATCATCTCATTCCCAGGACATGGCTGCAGGAGTTCCTCAGTGTAGTGTCCAAGGCCCAACCATCTTCAGCTGCTTCATCAATGACCTTCCCTCCAACATAAGGTCAGACGTGGGAATGTTCACTGATTTCACAGTGTTCAGCACCGTTTGCAACTCCTCAGATACTGAAGCAGTCCGTAACCACATGCAGCAAGACCTGAACAACATTCAGGTTTGGGGTGATAAGTGGCAAGTGACATTTGCACCACACAATTGCCAGGCAATGATTATCTCCAACAAGAGACAATCTAACCATCTCCCCTTGACATTCAATGGCATTGCCCCCACCATCAACATCCTGGGGTGGTTACCATTGACTAGAAAGGTAGCTGGATATTTATACTGAGGCAGCAAGAGCAGGTCAGAGGCTGGGAATTCTGCAGCGAGTAACTTCTCTCATGATTCCCCAATGCCTGTCCATCATCTATAAAGCACAAGTGAGGAGTGTGATGGAATATTCTCAATTTTCCTGGATGAGTGCAGGTTCAACACTCAAGAAGCTCGACACGATTCAAGACAAAGCAGCCCACATCCACCACCTTCGACATTCACTCCCTCCAGCACCAGTGCACAGTAGCAGCAGTATGTACTATCTACAAGATGCACTGCAGCAACTCACCAAGGCTGCTTCCAAACCCATGAGCTCAACCACCCAGAAGAAGAAGGGCAATAGACCTATTGGAACTCGACCACCTGCAAGTTCTCTTCCAAGTAACTCACCATCCTGATTTGGAACTATATCATTCTTCCTTCACTTTTGTTGGGTCAAAATCCTGGAACTCCCTCCCTAACAGCACTGTTGGTCTACCTACACCACATGGACTGCAGCAGTTCAAGAAGGTGGTTCACCACCACCTTCTCAAGGGCAATTAGAAATGGGCAATAAATGCTGGCCTAGCCAGTGACGCACACATCCCAAGAACAAATAAATAAAAGGGGTCTCGATAGGTTGTGTTGTAGCTGATGAGTAGCAAAAAGCATTTAGTATGGAGAAATGCAAGATATTAAAACTAGGGAAGGAAATAAGCAGTGAGAACAGAAACTAACTGGCTCTACACTGCAGGACTGCACAGGAGAGGCACTTGGGGTATTGGTAGTGTCATGGAAGTGTTTTTTTTCCTGTTTAAAAACTAAGAGGAGTCTGTGTGCCTTTAAGACTGAGAGAAGTTTTTATATTCTCTGGGAACAGTGTGTGTGAGCTACAAGCCTGTTCCTAACAGCAAGAGAAACAGGTCACATGCCGTATTGTATCAGTTTGACTGTGCGTAAAAACTGGCTAGAACCGGTTTGATCTGGCAGACCAGCAAAGCGTGCTCTCCCCGAAGGACGAATTTGTTTCCCTCAGCAGAAAATGTACATTGGCCTACAGGCTGTGTTTCGCCTGAGGAGAGAAAGACTCCTGGAAAGGAATCTTTGCATTATTGGAGGTAGAAAATTCCTTTTTACTCCTGTCTCTAAGAAGTCTGTGCCTCAAGAGTGACTTTCTGTTGCCTTTCATGTTTCTGGGAGTTCTGGAGTTCTCAGTATAGTTTGTACTGATAGATTGCTAATTCAAAAATCTAAATAGACTTGTTTTTATACTCATTGATGAAAGATCTGTGTGCTGCCTACTGCAGCCAAAGTGCTGTGAATGCCTACCATTACAGGCTGTTCATCAAACTTGCCTGGAGACCTTGAGAGGCATCTGACTATTCGACTCTGGGACACCTCACCGAACCAGGAACGTAACCCACCAAGACTTATTCCTAAGAAACAGCTCTAATTTAAAACATCATTTTAGAATCGGTTTACCATTGGTTTTTGAATGTATGTGTGTGCGCATGAGGGTTTGGAGGAATAAGAAGTTATAAAGTCTTTTCAGGCATGGATTCATCTCAATGTTGTTTAAGATTTAGTTTATTACTAAATAGTTAATTTGTTGTTGTTTAAAGATACCTGGTTTGGTATGTTTTATTCTGGGGGGTAATAAAATGTTTAATTTGGCTAATTTCCGGTAGGTGGGAAACTTTAATAATATGCTGTGACCTGTGGAGTAATGGGACTGAATTGACAATGCATTAATCCCGCCTCAGTCGTAACAGTAGATAGCTCATTGAAACCAACACAACAGCGTGTGACAGCAGTAAAGGAGACACTACATCTTGAGTTGTATAGCCAGAAGGATAGAGCACAAATTCCATGAGGTGATGAAGGATGTGTAGAAGACACTGGTGAGGCCACTAATGGAGAATTAACACCTAAGAACAGATTATCTTGTCATTATATCATTGTTATTTTTGCGACCTTGCTGTTTTAAAATTAGCTGTCACCTTTCTTAAAGTACAGTTGATACTTGAGCCTTATAATCAGCACAAAGAAAACTGAAGTAATGTACCAGCCTGCTCCAAAAATGCCCTACCTTGACCCGAAGGTTTCAGTCCATGCCCATGACCAGAACTTATCAGCAGTGGATAAGTTCACTTACCTCAGCAGCACACTTTCTTAAGCTGTCTATATCGATGACGAGACACATGCAAGAATTGCCATAAAAGTGTATCCTTTGGCAGACTTCGAACATCAGTCTGGCATGAAAAGGAGTAAGTCTGCCTACCAAACTGAAAGTCTATAAAGCAGTAGTACTACCCACTCTGCTGTACATATGCGACACTTGGACTGTGTACCAGCGTCATGCCAAGAAGCTCAACCACTTTCACTGAGCTGCCTTTGGAAGCTTCTGAAGATCAGGTGGCAGGACAAAATAGCAAACATTGAGGTGCTTACCCGCGCTGACATGCCAAGCATCCACACCATATTGAGACATTCACAACTGAGTTGGGCTAATCTTGTTGCCAGAATGCCTGACACTCACTTACCAAAGCAAATCTTCCATGGAGAGCTTTAATTTGGTATGCGCTGTCAGGAGGGTTCGAGGAAGTGCTACAAGGACTCTCTGAAGGCTTTAGTAAGGAATCTTGATATTGACTCCAAGTCCTGGGAGAAATCGCCCAGGATCGCTGCACATGGTGCAACCAAATAAAAAAAGGGTGTGTCCTTCAAAAGCAAGCGCTTATCAGAGGCAGAGAGAAAACATGAGGAGAGGAAATCGCGAGCTAGCAGCTCATTCAAAACTCAATTGTCTGCAGAATCCTCCCTATTTGCAGCAGAACCTTCCAGGCGCAGATCAGCCTTAGCAGTCACCCATGTACCCACCAGAACCCTCCCAAATACTCCAGATGATGGATATGGTCATCTTTGCCTCAAAGAATGAACAACAGCAATAGGTACTACATTTCAAAAAGTGTTTCATTGTCTGTAAAGTGCTTTGGGATGTCCTACGTTTGAGAAAGGTGTTGTATAATTGCTTTTTTATTGTGTACATTTCTGATCACTGTAAGTTACAGGTTGAGGGTCAGATATTCTCTTATATACTCCCATAAGCAGTTTGAGCCTCTTACATTTAGGGGTATGCCCATCTGTAGAATACATAACCTGGGGTGTAGTACTGATACTCCTTTGTGATGTGAACTGGATATCCACCTCTTTCATCCATCAGATGACTCTCCACACCTTTTTAACAGCAGACAAAGGAAAACACCTGGAATGACGAGGTCAGGTAAGACTCATTGAGCTGCTTTATTTCATAGAGAATAATTATACAGAACAACAGTTATAATTGGAATCACTTAATGCGACCATATTATTTTCTGTAAAATAAAACAGCTCAATGAGTCTTACCTAATGTCTCATTACAATAAACACTCCTCTACTTTAAGTGAGTTTGCAATCTGCCCAGAATGTTTGTCCAGTTAAAGATGAACACAGACTCATGGTTTTTCAGGATTTTTTGCATCAGAAGATCCACTGAAACCTTCAAAGTCTTTATTTACTTTGTGCTTTTACATTTACAGGCTAGCAGAAATAACATTGAAATCATTTTGAGACACTTGGGGCTGAATTTTGCTGCTCACCTTGAAGTCCTGCTGCCCGGCCCGCAAATGGGACCCATTCGAGACAGGTAAGTTGGGTTGGGGGAAGCCGGGGCCAGGCAGGCAGGCCCCGGCAATCGGGGATGGGGGCATTTGGATCATCGTGCACCTGGAGTGCCGTTGCTGCAGGGGTGGCCATTGCTACCGGGGTCGGGGGGAGGAGGGCTCTTCTGTGGGCCATGGAGTGCCCATAAAGGAGGGCCCCCGGAACCTGCTGGGAGGCCGCCAGCGTTCACCTGGTGGGCTCCCGACATGGCAGGCCCTCCTGATGTGGGCAAAATGCCAAGTGGCCCTTAATTGAGCATTTAAATGCCTCAATTGGCCACCAGGCAGGCGGCCAAGCCGCCATGTTTCCCACTACTGGCAATATGGCATGGCAGCGGGAAGACATCAGGCTCCCCCCGCACTTCTCCCCGCCATTTTGTCGGCCCTTCTGCCTCCCAGCCTGTCACCAATGGGCTGGAAATATTCAGCCCTAGATCTCTTCCAGATCATTAGTCTTAGTTTGTATTTCTACATATATTTCTTTAGAAATGTAAATCTACTACTGGTGGAATAGTAAAGAATGAATGTTTATCACCAGCCCATTCCAGACACTGTTAGAATGAAAATCTATTTTGTTCTGTGGATTTACCTCAGTCAAGATTCCAAAAAGTGCAGGTTGAGAAATCGGACACCGGGTGGCAGGATCAGCTCAGACAGTGCTGGAGATCATTCAGCCATGTTTGAGCTGTAATGTGCGGATCTGCACAGGCTGCTTACACCAGCTCTTCAGAGAACACTTTGGTGCACAATCAAAAATGTGTACTTAGAAGCAATTTCAACTGATTTTACTTCTCAGTGTTTTACCTTGGACATTCTTTCCGGCGGGTAGTGCAAATGAGCTAAAGTTGATGGTCCCAAAGTTCTATGGGTCACGATCCTGGAACTTATGCGGGAATCATGCCTGACTGTGACCTCCAGCCCTGACCCTGCCAGAGTACGTGGGTGGGGAGGGCAGCACTTAATTAGCATAGGATCAGCAGGCCCCCACAGCATTAGGGATACATCTTCAGTCCTGCCTTGTCCCACAAGGACTAGTCCTTTCATAAGTGGACTACTATTAAATAATTTTTAAATGACCTGGAATTAAAGCCTGGCTACCCGACCCGAACCCAACTAGACCCGACTACGTGTGTCGGGTTCAGGTTGGGTCGGGTTGAAATTCCAAGTCCAGCATTCGGGCTCGGCTCGGGTCGGGCTGGACAGTGCTTCTGGGAACTCACAGGATCAGGCTTACCCATGATTCCCAACAACTCCAGCCGCAGGAATAGCCTGCTGCCAGAACAGATGAAGGAGATTCGTGTCGGGTCGGGTTGGGCGCGAAAAAAAATTAAAGGGCTTGAGCTGGGGTCAGATTCGGGTTGGTCGTGGTTGGGTCGGGCCAGGGTCAGGTTTTAATTTTATTCCTGAGCCAAGCTTTACCTGGAATCTTCAGGAGTTGCAGGTGGGATCATGGCACAAATAGTGCTCCTGAAAATCTGCAGTGGTGGGAGTTAGCAATTCCCAACACAAGTGCAGAGATGTGTCTGCCCACAACTTCTGTCATTGACCCTGTCAAGCTCGCAGGGAGGTCCCACAACTTAAATGCCTTTGGCAGGCTACTGGTGAATCTGGGGTGCCTCCTCCTGTATCTGAATAAGCTGTAAGGTCCAGCTGGAATTCCAGTGCCAAGTTCCCCACCACTGTCTCCCTGTAGAGGCCCTGTTTGTAAGGAGTCAATTGTAACGTGATGAAGTCTTAGAATTCCAAGTCACAATCCCAATCCCACTTCCACCGGATTGGCGCTAGGGACCATTTTGCGCGTCCCAATGAAGAGTGGGTGCATGGGAGTTCCTAGTGTAGGGGGTTGCCCCACTTCCAGGACCTTGCCCATGTTTTCTGGTGGGAAGAGGCTGAACCCCCATCGAGCCATTGGGAAATCTAGAGCACAAGGCTGGGACCCAATATATCCAGATGCCCATCGAGTTTCCAGCTCTACGAATGGAATCCCATCAAAGTTACACTGAGAGTCTGGTGGAAGACCGAGAATTTTTCTGGCCAATTTATTTTTGTACACAATGGCCTGATCATTCCTCCAGTATCTATGTGACAATATTATCATTATTGTCACAGAAAGTGGCTGCCTTGTGTGTGTAGAATCAGATTAATGACTTTCAGTGACATTCGTTGATTCCAATCAGTTAAATTGAAGTGTAACTTGCTCCTGCCTCTGCACTTAATACTTCCAATTTTTGATGCTTTGAAAGAATTCTGGTAGTGGTGGGTGAATGTTCTCCATGAGCAGGTTGGCGCAGCCCACCAGCCACCACTCCAAAGTCATGGCAGAGGTCAAGTCCATTTTGAGGGCTGTAGCCTGAATTGAAGTGCCTGGAGATAGCTTGCTGGTTCTGCCCTATTGCAACATTGGGGGGCCAGCCTTGGGCTAGAGAAGTAGGACCGTTGTTGGGGCACCTCCAGGTGTTTTTTTGTCAGGTGATGGGGGCAGTGGGCCAGGCTGGATATGAGGAATCTAGAAGCGCATTCCTGCTTCTCCTGGCATCATAAATAAAAGGGGAACATACCTTTGCGGTCCAGTCGCACAGTGGGAGTCCTGAAGAGCACTGCCAAGGCCACAGTAATGCCAGCAACTGGGTGGCAGACTAGTGCCCACCATTTTCTGGGTACTGCTGCTGCTTTTTTGCTGATGGAGGGGCTGAAAATTTAGCCTTGTAAGTCCTGCTTCACTTACTTTTGTCCGTGAGCATGAGACTCTATTTCCAGGTCTCGTTGGAATCATACCTAGCACAAAGGAAGATGATTGTTGTTGTTGGAGAGCAATCATCTCAGCCCCAGGACATCACTGCAGGAGTTCCTCAGGGTTGTGTCATAGCCCAAACATCTTTGCTCCATCATTATGTCAGAAGTGGGGCTGTTCACTGATGATTGCACAGTGTTCAGCTCCATTCGCAACTCCTCAGATAATGAAGCCCACATGCCCACATGCAGCAAAACTGAACAAAATTCAGGCTGAGATTGATAAGTGGCAAGTAATATTTGTGCCACACAAGTGCTAGGCAATGATCATCTCCAATAAGAGAGAGTCTAACCATCTCCCCTTGACATTCAATGGCATTACTGTCACTGAGTTCTCCAATCATCATCATTCTGGGGTCACTATTGACCAGAAACTAACTGGACCAGCCACATAAATACTGTGGACACGAGCAGATCAGAGGTTGGGTATTATGTTGCAAATGACTCACCGCCTAACTCCCCAAAGCCTGTCCACCATCTACAAGGCACAAGTCAGGAGTGGAATGGAATACTTTCCACTTGCCTGGATGAATGCAACTCCAACAACATTCAGGAAGCTTAACACCGTGCAGGACAAAGCAGCCTGCTTGATCAGCACCCCATCCACTACTGTAAAAATTCACTTCTTCCACCACCAGCGCACCATAGCTGCAGTGTATACCATCTACAAGATGCACTGCAGCAGCTCAACAAGGCTTCTTCGATGATGCCTTTCAAATCCACAACCTCGAAGGACAAAGGAAGACACTAGGGAACATCACCACCTGCAAGTTTCCTCCCAAGTCACATATGATCCTTACTTGGAACGATATCACCATTCTTTCCCTTCACTACACGGTCCACAGCAGTTCACCATCACCTTCTCAAGGGCAGTTAGGTATGGGCATCCTATGAATGAATAAACAAACTACAGGCCAGTCAGCCTAAGGTTGGTAGTTGGGAAGTTTTGAGACGATAATCCAGGATAACATTAACTGGCACTTGGGAAAATACGGATTAATAAATGAAAGCCAACACAGATTTGTTAAAGCCAATACATGTTTGACTAACTTGATTGATTATTTGGTGAAGTTCAGAGAGGGTTGATGAGGAGAGTGGGGTTTATGTGTATATGGACTTTAAAAAAGCATTTGATAAAGTACCACATAATAGACTTGTTAGCAAAATTAATGTACGGGATTAACTGGGCAGTGGCTGCATGGATGTGTAATTGGCTAATAGACAGAATTGGTGAAGGCTGGTTGTTTTTCAGACTGGAGGTAAGTCTACGATGGTTTCCTCCAAGGGTCGTTTGTTCGGACCACTGCTCTTTTTGATATATATTAATGACCTGGACTTGGATATACAAGGTGTAATTTCAAAGTTTGTAGATGATATAAAACTTGCAAATATAGTAAACAGTGAGGGGATAGTACCAGACTCCAGGAGGACATAAAAATGAAAGCAAAATACTGCAGATGCTGAAAATCTGAAATAAAAGCAAAAAGTGCCGGAAATACTAGGTCAAAGACCTGAAATGTTAACTTTGCTTCTCTCTCCACAGATGCTGTTAGACCCTGCTGAGTATTTCCAGCACTTTTTGTTTTTATTCCAGGAGGACATAGATAGACTGATGAAATGAGCAGATGAAATTTAATGCAGAGATGTATGAAGGGGTTCATTTTGGTAGGAAGAATAAAGAAAGGCAATATAAATTAAATGGTATGATTTTAAAGAGGGCCCAGAAACACAGAGACCTGGGGGCATATGTACACAAGTCTTTGAAGGTGGCAGGACAAGTTGAGAAGGTATGTGGGATCCTTGGCTTTATAAATAGAGGCTGAGAGTACAAAAGCCTCCAAACCCGACAGGGGGTTTGAGCTTAAAGTTCCCATCGTGTCCAATTTTGGGTAACACACTTCAGGAAGGATGTGTTGGCCCTTGGACAGGGTGCAGAAGAGATTTTACTAGAATGGAACTAGAGATTAAAGACTTCCATTATGTACAGAGGCTAGAGAAATGGGTTGTTCTCCTCAGAGCAGAGAAGGTTGAGGGGGGATCGATGGAGGTGTTCAAAATCATGACGGGTTTTGATAGAGTAAATGAGGAGAAACTGTTTCTGTTGGCAGATAGGTTGGCAACCTGAGGACACAGGTTTAAGATAATTGGCAAAAGAACCAGAGGGGAGATGAGAATTTTTTTTTATGCAGCAAGTTATAATGATCTGGAATCCATTGCCTGAAAGAGTAGGGGAAGCAGATTCAATTATAACTTTCAAAAGAGAGTAGGATTAATACTTGAAAAGGAAAGAGTTGTAGGCCTATTAGGAAAGAGTAGTGGTGTGGGACTAATTAGATAGCTCTTTTAAAGAACCATCACAGGCATGATGGGCCAAATGGCCTCCTTCTGTGCTATAAAATTCTATGATCTTTCTATTAGATTTATTAAAGAAAAGTAAATGTAGGGGAGGGAAGCATTGTCAGTGTAAAACATTCATGATCTATGCAATTCTAGTTCATAGAAGATGATGTTGACACTTTTTACCTTCCTTGTTTCAAAGTTCACTTAGATGATTGCAGGTCAGGATTCCAGTGCCAGTGATTGGTTCCACAGGGATTATCACTGATTTCCATTCTGTTATGAACAGGTGAGGCAGGGGTCTAGGACTCCCCTATCAGCCTTTCCCTGGTTTGGCCATAACAGGGTTTAACTTTTAAAACACCGAGTCTTAGCTTCCCTCTTGGTGAGTCCTTGCTCACTGCTCTTTAATTGTAATGGCAAAAAAATCAACCAGACAGGTTTTCTCAGATTTAAACAAGAAATGTGTAACTTTATGAACCTTAAAACTCTAATTCAGTTAAAACTACTAAAAATGTGTGACACGACCACGCTGGCATGCATACACGATAAACACACGCAAATAGAGACAGAGGAGGAGAAAGAAGGGGGAAGGTTTGAAGTAATAGCTGGAGTTCAGTTACTGGCTTTGGGTTTGATGTAAAGTCTTTGATTGCGGTTAAGTCTTGCAGTTCTCATTGGGGCCCAGTGCACACTTTCAGACTTGTTTCGATGGTCTTCTGTATTGACGCTTGAGTTACTTCTGTGGGTCCCTGGAGCTCTGCGTGAGACAGCGAGAGAGACAGGGAGAGACCTTCCTTCTCTTTGGTCTTCAAATTGCAGTGTCCCTTTCTGTTCTGTGAGCACAATTCAAATAACTCCAAGTTGGCCAGCAGGTTAGTCATGTGACTAGCTCCTTATTTGGGACAACCTCTTCGGTGAGGTTTGTGGATTTCCCCCAAACTTACTCGACATTCTCAGTGCAGTGGGTGGTGTAATGCTGGCTTGTACACATTCATTGCCTCTTGATCAAAATCCATCTGGCTAATTGAATCAGGGAGGCACTCCCATTGTCTTCTTCAGGCAACTGTCTTTTAGGATGCAAATGTACAACCATGTTTTCAGCCACTGTTGTGGTCTTTTTAAACAAGTTATTTCAAGTCCAGTAACAGTTCAAAAATAATGTTCTCTATGACGAAATTATGTCTTATTTTGGCAGGGGTGGTTTTCGTCATACCTCCACATCCAGCAGAATGAAATGTGATATTAGGAGAGCATTTCATTATAAAAGTACAGGAAATCATACATGCATTTCTCTCATTAATTCTCATTCAATCAGGAATCCTAAAAATTGTTACAGCCTGTCTTTCCTTTGTAGCAGTGCTACTTTAAACTGCCCCTTTTCCCTTGATGTGGGTCTGAGATGGTTATGTATCGCCCAAAGGGGTTTGAAGTTTCTTCACTACCAATATGCAATACGTTGGGAATGGGCATCCCAATAAACATGTGATTTTTGGGGAGGTTTGCAGTTTGCACATTTGCATGACTGCTTAGGGTGCCTTTGTTCCTGTTGAGGTCTGCAGGGGGAGGATTAGATTTAATTAGCCCTGGTTTGGAATTCTGCTCATGAGAGTCGGCAGTGGGTGGATCCACTCTGATCTCTCTTTCAGTGCTTTGATGAGTCATGTAAGGGCTATTCACTTTCAAAGTAATTCATGACAACGCTACTTCATCGGACACGTCATCAGGATGCGCCGCGGTGCGCACATGCGCAGACGGTCTCATGCCCCCTGCGCATGCGCTGCAGTCCGGCTTACCAGGACCGCTTTGCGCATGCGCAGATGACACGGTACGCGCATGCGCACACAGTCTCCTCATCTCTGCGCATGCGCTGCGGTCCGACCTGCCAGGACCGTTGTGCGCATGCGCAGATGACGTACTCGCGTTATTTCGTCTTCCTCGCCGACGCGCCAGTTTGGCCTCTGCGCATGCGTCAAAGCTTCGGCGCGACTTTTTGAAAGTGGAAGGAGGGGAGGTTTCGTTGGGCATTTTTTCGCATTTTATCTGAATTATTTATTCGTTTTGGAGACTTGCTTCATTTTTATTTGACACAGGAGATTGTTCCAAGGTAAGTTGCTCTGCCTTTGTAAGTTGCTCTGAAAACATTTCCATTGTCTGGGCCACCGCATGAAGCAGGATGAAGGCACAGTGACTGTGATTTCTGGCGCCAAACAGTACACACTGCAGATACATGATTGCCAGGCTACCTGCAGCTGCATCTTCTCCATTCAGACTTTGTTGCCCTGCAAACATGCTGTTGTTGTGCAGAGGCATCTGGGTCTGCCTTTGGACAGGCTCGCCCCCAATTGTCGCTGGCGTGCATCTCAGACACCAACGACGACAGGCATGGCTGCTGCCATTGTGATTACAGAGGAACAGCCAAGGCCCCTCAACCACAATGAAAAATACCGCTTGCTTTCAGATCAATTGTACCAGCTACAACAGGCCGTTCTGCAGAGTGGAGCGGCAACATTCATGAGGAGACTGGACTGGCTGCAGCAACAGACTCTCCGCTGGCAGCAAGGACTGGCTGATGAGATGGAGCCATTTACTATGCCCAACAATTGCCCGGAAGCACCTTCGGATGGAGGTGGCCGCGCGCTGGACATCAGTCACGTGTCACAAACCCTGGATCCTGAGCGTCTCACCCCCTGGCCTAATGATCTGATGGACCATACATATGCCTGCCTGTTCAAATCTCCACTTCCCCTACCTGCGGTACCCTCTCCTTGCTGCTCAGTTACACAGTCACCTGCTCCTACACCCATCAGGGCAGTGCACATGGACACACAGTTACCTGCTCCTACACCCATCAGGGCAGTGCTCATGGGCACACAGTTACCTGCTCCTACACCCATCAGGGCAGTGCTCATGGGCACACAGTTACCTGCTCCTACACCCATCAGGGCAGTGCTCATGGACACACAGCCACCTGTTTCCCCATCCGACGTTGAAACAACCATGCAGAGCCTTGTGAGACTCCGCAATTGCCAGTTGCTGCCTGTCAAGCAGAGAGGGCGTCCAAAGGGGTCAAGCACTTGGGGAACATTCAGCAAGAAGAGACTGAGCACTAAAAGAAACAAGCATGCCGTGTCCAGTGGTAGCAGAAATGTGAATGCTCTTGCTGTGAACACAACTGGTGATAGTAGTAGGCAGGATTAAATGGGAATGGATGGAAAGACGCACGAGTAACATAACCACTGGCAGGGAACTGCTGCTAAATGGCCAGCTTTATGTTCATAGCCCAAAAGAAATGTGCTTCTTTTCCAGCACCCTCACATCATTCATGTTTTCCCTGAGAGCAGCATTGAACCATCACGAGATAGGGGCAGTAACATCATCCTGCCTCCTACAGCTGAGGTGGGTACTAAGTGATTCATTGGCGGTGTTATCAGTACATGCCTTTACCGCAGAACACAAAGCATGCTCAACAGTAATTTCATTGGAGGGAGGGAAGCTCTGACACTGATGTTCTTTCCTTATTTTCTTTCATGTAAAATGTGCCCTTGAGAAAACAATCCTTGACACTTAAGGACAGCATTCAAGCAAAGGAGGCAGTGCGGGAGAGGACGCAAGGATGTGCTGATTCCTGCATCTGAGGTGGGTAATAAGTGCTTCATTGGCGACGTTATCAATTGGTGCCTTCACTGCAGAACTTAAAAAGGTGTGCACAACAGTAATTTCAGTGGATGGAGGGAGGCAAGCTCTGACTCTGATTTGCTTTATTTCTTTTCATGTAAAACATGCCGTCGAGAAAACAATCCTTGAGACTTAAGGTCAGCATTCAAGCAATGAAGGCAACTAGATCATGCTGCGGAGCTCATCACGATGTGGAAAGGAACATTGCATTTATGGATGAATTGGGAATGCACATTGGGATGCGCTTGGGGAACATTCACCAAGAATAGACTGAGCTCAGACTCTTGTGACTTTGCCTTCTTCACATGGACAATACAGTAGTGGAATAGAGAGCCAAGTGTTTATTCACCACAAGGCTCTCCAGGAACAATCTCTTTAGCTGTGCATAGCAGAGACTCGGCCTGTCTGTCTAACGGGAATGCTGGACACAACACTCATGTATCCATGCACAGCAGTTCCTCGGATACTTAATGAACTTAATAAAACTTTTCAATAATTAAACCCAGAATTGTTGAGGTTTTGTTTTGCATGCTTTTCCCCGACTTTGCAACTGCACTTCAGATATTCAACTATGGTGGGGGGGTAGAGGGAAGGGTGGGTGAAGAGGGGGAGGGGTGGGGAGAGCGTGGAGGGGTGGGGAGAAGGAGCATGCAAAATGCAGGGACCAAACAGTTGCAATGCCTGAAGTATTGTGGAGAAGTAGAGAAAGCAACTGGGTAGGGGAGAAAGCAACTGGATTGGGCATCCGCAGCTGGAGGGAACGGCTGAATGGAGAGGGCCGGAAGCGAGAGGCCGTAGAGAGCCGCGGGGAGTGAGCGTGCGAAGACCTTGGTGTCACCGGGTCCAGGGACTGGCCAGTAAGTCTTTTGCTGTTGTGTTTATGGCGCATGCACAGAAAAAGGCGCTCCTCTTCCGTTCCGCTGCTCCCCCCCCCACTCTCTCCCCTTCCTCCCTCTCCCCCAGCTCTCTCCCTCCCCCCTTCCTTACCCCTCCCTCTCCCTCCCCCCTCCCCCTCTTTCTCTCCCCCTCCCCCTCTCCCTCTTTCTCCCCCCTACCTCTTTCTCCCCCCTCCCCCTCCCTCTTTCTCTCCCTCTCCCCCTCCCTCTTTCTCCCCCCTCCCTCTCCCTCTTTCTCCCCCTCCCCCTTCCTTACCCCTCCCTCTCCCTCTTTCTCCCCCTCTCCCTGCCCCCCTCCCTCTTTCTCCTCCCTCTCCCTCCCGCCCCCCGGCACCGCTACCGCTGGTCTCCCCGCGCTGCTGTCCCCGGCCCCCGCGCTGCTCTCCCCAGCCCCCGCGCTGCTCTCCCCGGCCCCCGCGCTGCTGTCCCCGGCCCCCGCGTTGCTCTCCCCGGCCCCCGCGCTGCTGTCCCCGGCCCCCGCGCTGATCTCCCCGGCCCCCGCGCTGATCTCCCCGGCCCCCGCGCTGCTCTCCCCGGCCCCCGCGCTGCTGTCCCCGGCCCCCGCTCTGATCTCCCCGGCCCCCGCGCTGCTCTCCCCGGCCCGCTCCACTCTCTCACTCCGGCCATTGTATTCTGCCACGTGTTTGTCAGGTTTCATCTCTGTGATTCTTTGAGCAGCGCCATCTTTAGTCCTGGCAGCTGCTACAGTCGCAAGCTGTGACGTTTTCGTGGCACATGCTGTATTTGCGCATGTGCCAAAACAGCGCCACCTACCGATCGCGTTGTCAACAATTGCGGTCATTCACTTTAGGGTGTGGTTGGTTCCCTTTTCTCCTGACTGTGGGGGCGGATTCTTTGCTAATCTTCCCTTTGTTCTCTGGGACACTCCTGCTTGCAGGTATTTGTCCAAATTCTACTGCACTCCCCTGCGACACTTTGACAAAGTGAGGCATCACCCTCACAGTTTCTCTGCCCTCTTGAGGACTTTCTTTGTCCTTGCAGGTTTCAGTAAATGCTGTTAGCAACTTTGGTGGGGTGCTTCTAGCATCTGCATTTACATAGGAGGATGTGGGGTCTAATTTTTCCAACATTTCGGGGTTGGCTGACTGGACAGTAGGGGTTTTCATTTGGGAATTCTCTCGGATCTCCTTTAACTTGTCCTCTTTGTCCCTTTTTCCCCTTTCCTCTCAAACATATTGCCAGCCCTGTGCCTATCTGTACCCTTTTGTTCTCGGCAGTTCACCAACCCTCTGCTTGAGGATTTCCCAAAAGCGGATACAGGAATTAGGGGTGCAGATTTCTCTGCAGGTTGGGGTTTCCCCTCAAACAGGCACATGTGGCAACTCCTACAGTACTCCACCACATCTTTGTGGAGTTTTGGCCAGTCAAACTGCTGTCTTATGTGGGCTTTGGTTTTTCGTATATCAATATGTACAGCCATTGTAATCTCATGGGCCGTTCTTAAAATTTCTATCCGGTACCTCAGCGGCACCACTAACTGGTAAACCAATGTCCACTCTTTGTCCTCAGGTCTGTCAGGAGAACTCCACTTCCTCATCAGTACCTCATTCTTTAAATAGTAGCAATCAGAGACTCCCTCTGCTTCAATTTCAGACTGGGCAGCCTGTGCTAACTCTCTCAGTACTGGGTCGGCTCGCTGAGCTTCAACTAGGGAAGATCCATTTAATTTGTTCCCTGGGTCCTCTAACTTTCCAAAGAAAGACTCAAACAGACAGACCTCATAGTCATCTGACTGCAGTGCCAATGCAGTCTCCCCCGGGGGAGCTGGTTTGATCATGGCCCGATTCACTACACATGCAGGGGAACTGCAGGGGACCGTCTCCTGCCACTGCCCTGTATCTCTGACCTCCTGCAGTCTCTCTTTTACTACTGGGGGAGCTACCACCTTCGCCCCCACGAGATCATTACCTAGGAGCAGGTCAATCCCGTCCACAGGCAAACTAGGGACGATCCCGATGGTCACCAGTCCTGAAATTAGGTCGCACTCCAAGTGCACCCAGTGTAAAGGTACAGGCCTACATTGCCCTCCAATACCATTCACCACCATTCTGGTATTTACTGCACTCTCTGGGGGAAAGGTCAGGCCTTTTCCCAGTAAAAGGAATCTAGTGGCCCCTGTATCGCTGAGGATGACTTTGGGCTTGCTTGCCCCACTCGAGGGTATGGGATTACTCTCCCTTCAGACACAAAATCCTGATAACCTTCAGGAACCCTATTAAATTTTCCTGCACCCACAGCAGTATGTTTTCTGGGCCTTACTACTGCTGCAGTTAAAGCCACAGCTTGTTCAGCTGTGCTTTCCATCAGGGTCCTTTCTCCTTCACTGGGCAGGTGTGCGCTGGTTAACCCTACAGGCTTTCCCTGTAATTTCCAGCAGTCAGCTCTCAGATGATCTGCTTTATTACAATGGAAGCACACAGGTCTCCAGGTCCCACTCCTACTTCCAGCACCTTCCTTTTTGGCTGGAGGAGGGCCCCCTGTGTCTCCTGCTTTTCTCTGTCTCCCTGGACTGACTGGGCTTCTATCACCTTCCCACCCTTTGTCCTTTTCAGATTTGTGGGGGTGACTAGGAAAGGTTTTCCCCAGGTAACCAACTTGTATATTAGAGCAAACTCATCAGCCAGAACTGCGGCTTGCCTTGCTCTATGAACGTTTTGTTCCTCTATGTGAGTCTTAATGGAGAGTGGGAGAGAGTTTTTTAATTCCTCTCGCAAAATTACCTCTCTGAGGTTTTCATAGCTGGGCTGCACTTTAAGAGTCCCCAACCACTGGTCAAAAGCCTGCTGCTTACTTCTCTCAAACTCCAAGTAAGATTGATCAGCCTGCTTCCTGGGGTTCAAAACTTTTGGCGGTAGGCTTCCGGTACTAGCTCATATGCCCCAAGGATAGCATTTTTTATCAGGCATAATTGGATGAACTCTCATCTGGTAACAGGGAATAAACACCATGGGCTTTTCCTGTGAGCTCTCTTTGCAGCAGAAGAGTCCAGGTCTCAGCCTGCCATTTTAACTGCTTTGCCAGTTTCTCAAAAGATACAAATCATGCTTCCATGTCTCCCTCATTGAATTTTGGAATCAGTGGAGAAAATGTTAAAACTCAGTACACAGCCCCGCACTTGTATCTTCCATGCTTTCACTGGGGTTACTCTGTCCCCCCTCCCCCCCAGTTAACTCAAACTGCCTCAGCTCTCTTTCCTCACGTTCCTTCTGGAAGGATCTTTCTCTTTCTCCCTCCTCTCTTTTTCTTTCTCCTCTCTCTCTTTTTCTTTCTCCTGTTTCTCCCTTTCTCTCTCTCTTTCCCTATCTTCTAATTCAAGTTTCCTCTGTTCCAATTGTATCTTTGCTAGCAATACCCTGTTGGAGTCCATTTCTAACCCTGTCTCTGCTTCTTCAGATTCGAGGAGAAATGGTTGGCCATTAGTCTTAGGAGTTCAGATTTCATAGCCTTGGCAAGGACAGTGATCCCACACTGCTCAGCCATATTTCTCAACTCTTCCATAGACAGTGCCTTTAACTTATCCCATGTTTCTTCACCCTGGCTTGGGGAGCTACTAGCTTCAGTCGCAGACATCTTAGTATTCTAGCATACACAACCACAAGAAAACCTGTATTGAAATCTTTTCTCTTTTTGATTGGGATCAATTTGGCTTCCCACTCCCAATTTCTGATTTGTCTAGGGGTCCAATCCGGTTCGCTAGCCCCCAAATTTCTGTTATGACCAGGTGAGGCAGAGGTCTAGGGCTCCCCTATCAGCCTTTTCCTGGTTTGGCCGTAACAGGGTTTAACTTTTAAAACACCATGTTTTAGCTTCCCTCTTGGTGAGTCCTTGCTCACTGCTCTCTAATTGTAATGGCAAAAAAAATCAACCAGACAGGTTTTCTCAGATATTAACAAGAAATGTGCAACTTTATGAACCTTAAAACTCTAATTCAGTTAAAACTACTAAAAATACGCAACACGACCACGCTAACATGCATACGTGATAAACACACGCAAATAGAGGCAGAGGAGGAGAAAGAAGGGGGAAGGTTTGAAGTAATAGCTGGAGTTCAGTTACTGGCTTTGGGTTTGATGTAAAGTCTTTGATTGCGGTTAAGCCTTGCAGTTCTCGTTGGGGCCAGTGCACACTTTCAGACTTGTTTCGATGGTCTTCTGTATTGACGCTTGAGTTACTTCTGTGGGTCCCTGGAGCTCTGCGTGAGACAGAGAGAGAGACAGGGAGAGACCTTCCTTCTCTTTGGTCTTCAAATTGCAGTGTCCCTTTCTGTTCTGTGAGCACAATTCAATTAACTCCAAGTTGGCCAGCAGGTTAGTCATGTGACTACTTCCTTATTTGGGACAACTTCTTCAGCAAGGTTTGTGGATTTTCCCCAAGCTTACTAGACACTCGCAGTGCGGTGGGTGGTTGGGGGGTGGTGGTGGTGTAATGCTGGCTTGTACCCATTCAATGTCTCTTGATCAAAATCCATCTGGCTAATTGAATCAGGGAGGGAGGCACTCCCATTGTCTTCTTCAGGCAACTGTCTTTTAGAATGCAAATGTGCAGCCATGTTTTCAGCCACTGTTGTGGTCTTTTTAAACAAGTTATTTCAAGTCCAGTAACAGTTCAAAAATAATGTTTTATATGACTAAATTAATATGTCTCATTTTGGCAGGAGTGGTTTTCATCACAATCCTTTCTTGTTCAGTGTATAAAAGGGAGGGAGCACCTAAATCATTTTAGCCAGAATGCTGTGAAACTGCTCCACTTTCATTTTCAGTGGATTTTCCATGCACAAATGTAATATTAGATCAAAGAATTAATTTTGTTTCAGGAGAAATTAGATTGGGGAAAATTTATGCTCTCATTACAAAGCAGTTTGAACTAGATCTAAAATTGATTGCTATACAATCTCCAATGTAGCTAGGCTCCCGTCACGATCATGGGCATCAGAATAATATGGTTTTACTAAAGGACTGATTCAATAATCCAATACAAATGGGGCCAATTCTCTAATACCTGGCCCTGATATTTATTTGGTACCGCAGGATAACCTCAATCCTCATACGTGACATTACTTCAGAAATGATAATAATGGCTGCAACAAATCATTAATTTCTGAGCCAAGCATCATTAGTTGCAGCATCTTCCAATTTTTCTCATTATTTTTATACATAAATGGACAAAAATGAATCATCATGCCCAGGTGCAAACAAATGTTCCTTTAATTTCTCTGCTTGCTTCTTAGCAAAAGCTGACTGAAGGATGTGAAAGTAAAATGCTGGTTTGAGGAATGAATTGAGTGCGTTGGTTTTGTCCCTATAACAGCCTCTTATTGTTATGAAAATGAGCAAGCTGTTTCAGCAACAAGATTAGAAAACATGTTATTTGCATGGATAATTCATTCTGTTCTGATGTATGCCTCTTCAGAGAATATGGTGCATCAAGATAAATTTTAATTTGGAAAATTATATAAAATTGTCCTATCTCCATGATTACAGCAATTACTGCCCAGAGAATAAACCCAACTCAGATTAGATCAGAGCAAACCATTGGCTGCGTATTTACAAACAGAATTGTTTATTATTAACTGTTCATGTAACTGTGTAACCACGACAACTGCCCCCTCTGCCATTGGATGTCTAGTTCAAGCAGCGGTTGATCCTAAATCAGATTTTTTTTTAATGGATAGTCAATGTCTGAATGATTAGAAACCCACCTGTGTTTAACAGTCTCCAAATCAAGCTCATGGGGAACGCACTCCCACCTGTGTAGTCTGTGTGTGCCCGATACTGGGTGCACTCTCTCCCTATAGGGTCACAGTATGTCTATCCGAGTGCACACTCTCTCCCTGTAGTTCTGGGAGATTCTGGGGTGATTGAGCCAGTAAAAGAGGGTTCAGAGCTATTCTACATCCAAGAATGCAATATATGAGGATGATTTCTGAGTAAAGCTGCACTAGAATTCCTGCAGTCATGTAACATGGACATAGAGATCACTGAAACTTGCTGTGAAATGTTGACATTAGTGCTGATTACAGACAGTATGTCCTGAGTATTCACTGCAATGGCTGAGTGTACTCACTGCTCATTCACTCTGCGGGCTGTACTTACTTAACCATTCAATGCACGGCTTGTACATATAAACCATGCTCTCAGTGCCATTTTGAGAAGAATACTGTCAGTCACTGTCAATTCCAAAGTAATGCAGATTTCTGTTTGCAAAGTTTCTTCTTTTTATTTTGTTTAAACAAATTAAATATATTTTAACAAAGTCTATGTGAAACAAACACAAATAAAAAATTAGCACAACATAATTGAGAATAATAATCAAACAAAAGCAGCACTGAGTGAGAATTTCACATTACTCAGTATTTGTTGAGATACCACAAACATAACCAGAGGGATTATAGAACAAGAAAATATATAGTTTTGAAAGTGAAACACAATAAATCTGAATAATCTAATCATGGCACATGCTGAGTATCAAATATCTCCAAGTAACAAGGGCAACTGTCAACACAAGAGACACTTACTGAACACAGAACGGAGATAAAACAGAATTTAGTTCAGCTTCACAAAATATGCAGTTTCATATCAAAGGACGATATAATTAGCTGTGGACTTATAAAGTGAATTACTTTTATAATCCATTTTCTAATTGAAAGCATCTGTTTTCACAAATGGACTATAAAGGATTCTAATTCAGGCTTTGTTGGTGTTAGATAAATTATAGAACAGGACAAGTTGTAAGTAACAGTGACTACAATTTAAATCTTAACCTTCCAGATTTGCAATTCCTTTATCTTCCCTGTTCAACTATTCATGTAAAGAAGATGGGAGAAAGCAATCCAAGTGCAGGACATTTTCATTCATAGAAACAATATATCTGGTCATTTGATTATAGTTTTACAGCAGACTTCTCAACTCAAATTTTTTCCTATAAAATGGAGAAATACTTTGAATAAAAGGTCCTCTTTGTGGCTTTGTCATCCTTTTTAAATGTTTACACAGGAGCTTGCTTAAAGCTGAAGTCCATTATACTCATTCCAGTGAGCAGAAATTAGCACTGCCACCTGCAGCCCAGTACTCACCTGATGTGTTATGTCCTGCTTTTCAACCAGTGATTAACTCAATGTTAAATGAGGAGAGATAATAAAACTTAAATGCTATAATTTCAAAGGTGATCCAGGAACAGAGAGACCTGGGGGTTTATGTACACAAATCTTTGAAGGTGGCAGGACAAGTCAACAAAGCTATTCAGAAAGCATTTGGGATCCATGATTTTATAAACAGAAGCATAGAGCACAAAAGCAAGGAAACAATGCTAAATAAGGAGAAACCGTTTCCTGGAATTCACATCCTGAAAGGGTGTTGGAAGCAGATTCAATGGTTACTTTCAAAAGGGAACTGGATAGATACTTGAAAAAGGAGAAATTTGTAAGTCTATTAGGAAACAGCAGGGGAGTGGGACTAATTGGATAGTTCTTTCAAAGAGCTGGCATAGGCATGATGGCCAAATGGACTCCTCTGTGCTGCAAGATTCTTTAATTCTATGACTCAGGTGCATTTCTAATTGACCTTTATGTCGGGAAAACATTGATCTGAAAATGCCATGCTGTGTTTAGAATGTAGCCCCTGGTTTTAAAGTGGTTGCAGGGAGGGTTTGATCCAGGATAGGTTTGAGCCCAACCTTACCCTATTAATATCATCTGTCTCGAGCTGCTGTTCTATAGATACACCTGCACAAAGCGGTGAATGTCCATGAGGTTCTCCCCCTCATCTGCCATAACTTCATCAGAAGAATTGTAAACGCCCTAGAAAAACAGAGTAAATGTATTTACACTGTTGTTCCAGGGTTTCTATGTCTCTTCAGTTGCTGTTAGAGAGTGGAGGGGAAGTGGGAGACTGCCACGGACGTTCACTCCTAAATGATTAGATACCATGAGTGGCTCCCCCGTCTTGTCTGAACATTTAACCCAGCACCACACAGGTTTACAGGAACAGCTCAGCACACACGGGTTTCAGTGCACTGGAGTTATACTCCATGAGGAATCAGACACAGACCGAGTAAGACCTCCTGCACAGACTCTCACCTGCTATTTACAGCAAGGCTGAAGTTGCAGTATAAACACACTTTAAATTAAAAGACAAACAGAAGTCACTGTGAGTAAATGGACCCCAGTATTCCTGTATCCTGCTCCAGAGCTCCCTTCATATCAACCTTAGTTCAAACCCCTCCTTCCTCTCACCTAGCAAAATGAGCTTGATGGATTGTGGAATAAAATGGTATTGCACCAGACTAAATTTGTTCTTTCTAAAGACGATGAACTAGCCCAGTGTAGCAAACAGACAGCCACATAGTATGCCAGTAACATGTACTCATAACATGGTCCAACAGAGATGGTAAAATCTAGCAATTATAAAGAATACAAATGCCAACAAAGTATACTGAAGGCAGAGGGTCTGTGTTGACAAAATCAAAGCATGGTTGTGTACAATAGACCTGTACCATAACTACTAGGCTCTCCAGCCAGACATCATAAGTTCAAATCCCACTATGGTAAGTTGTGAAATTGAATTCAATAAACCAGAAAAGTGACCTATGAAGCTGCCAGATTGTTATAAAATCCAACTGATTCATTGATATCCTTCAAGGAATGGAATCTACAACCTCTCCTTAGCCTGGCCTACAGGTAACACCAGTCCCATTCTATGAGAGTAATTTTGACTTTGAGCGAAATGAGTGATATGAATTCAGCTGCACCTTATACATCCTCCTGTTTTTAATTTCCATTGAAGTCAGTGGTGTATAACACTAGATATTACCCACTTTAACATCCAAAGTCAAACATACCCCCATGTGAGTCTTAATGCCCTCAGGGCAACTGCAGCTAGTCAATAAATACCACCTCATCCGCATCCTAAGAACAAATGTTTCTAAAGTGCCAATAAAATCTAAAAATGCCATGGCAGAGTTTCTAATTCTGGCTGTTTTCCTTCATTAAGTGAAGTTCACAAACCCGGGGAGAAGTTCAGATTTCTCCAGGTGTCCATTTTCATGGTCAGTCTGTGTCACATCATGTTTAATGGTAGAAGGTTCTGATTCAATCAACGATGTGCGTTTGAGGTAGAATTCTTGTTCCTGGTCTGTGTGTCTGCCATGCAGTGCAAGTCCATTCTCAGAATTCAGACTGTAAGGTTGTGAATATTCACTGGACTGTAGTGATGACAAAGCTAACTGACTGTCAGCTTTCTGCAGACAGTCACTCTTAGCTCCTGGGTGTCCATTGGCACTGACCTCCATAATGGAAAGTGGTGTGGTTCTGTTGCTTGGTGTCTGCGCTATGGAACTTGCACCTGACTGTAAACAAAATACGATTAAAACACAAAGAACAGTAGAAATGCTAGGCCTATAGTTTCTTGTTTCCCTTCAGGTCCCATCGTATTCCTGCATTTTCTTTTGGCCCAGTTTTATGGTCATGGTGTATCCTAGCTCAGATTTGGAGATGTGAATTCCTGGACATTGGAGTAGAGTATCTGTGGATTTCTCAGATGTCTTAAATCCTCTTTCCCAATTGATACTTTACTAAGATCTCAACTGGGCTGTTATGGTAATCTTAGCAGGTATCAGATGATTTATTCTAATGCTTGAAATTCTTAACCATTTGTTTAAGGAATATAAGACAGGATACTGAAAATATGTATTCAACATAGTACAAAAAGACTCAAGTTCTGGGTTCCTTTCTGCCCTGTAATTAGATCTTTGGATGTCCTTGCTCAGCTGTGCTGGACCTCCTACTCATCGTCTGAATCCTGGATTCCTTATGTTCTATAGTGTCAGCTGCAGTTCAGCTGGTAGCAGTCTTACCTCTGAGTCCAAAGGCTATGGGTTCAAGTCCCAATCCAGGACTTGAGCACACATAAACCAAGGCCAACACTCTAGTGCAGTCTGAGGGAATGGTCTAGTGTTGGAGGTGATGTCTTTTTGGATACGACACTAAACCTAGGCCCAGTCTGCCCCCAAAGATGCCATGGCACTATTTCGAAGAAGAGCAGGAGAGTTATCCTTGGTGTCCTCACCAATATTTATCCTTCAATCTAAAACAGATTATCTAGTCATTATCACATTACTGCTTGTGGGAGCTTGTTGTGTGAAAATTGGCTACCACAGTGATTACACTTCAAAAGTACTTCATTGGCTGTAGAGCGCTTTGGCACGTCCTGCGATCATGAAAGTGTTAGATAAATGCAAGTCTTTTTCTTTTGTTTGGCTGCAGGAAGTAGCGGGGATCTTGAATCTCCTGGAGATCAAGTGGGCGTTCACAGACCCTGGCCTCATGCAGGCTGAAGGGAGGGCCACAGAATGAGCCTAAACATTGTGTTTTTGCAGGCGGCCTCCAAGGCCTGTCGCTTCTAAACTTACCCCTCCACATTTTGGCAGGACTGCTTCACGGAGACGGCGGGGGGTGGGTGGGGGGGTCTGCCTCTAATATGGTGGTGACCCTGGGGTGGAAATAAGCCAGGGTCAAGGACCCATCTCCGTGGCTGTTCGAAGTTACAGTTCACCAGAGATGAGCCTCAATTCTGATACCAGGAAATCTAAGCCTCTCTCTCTTGCATCACACCATGGCAGGAGCTCAAATCTGGGGCAGCACTGCCACCTGCTGGAGTTATCTGGAACAATTTATAGGGGGAATTTTTTTTCACTGACGACTGGAGCTAAATCTTTCACGTGAGGTGTCTTTTACACTTACTCCTGCCCTACTTTTGGAGGACTCCTGGTGTCGTCTGGCTCTGGCTAAACTGGTAATGTGAGGGAAGCAAAAAACTGCAAATGCCAAAAATCTGAAATAAAAACAGATTAAGCAGAATGGGCCTATGTTCTCTGGAGTTTAGAAGAATGAAAGGTGATCTCATTGAAATGTATACGATTCATAGAGGGCTTGACGGAGTAGAAGCTGAGAGGCTGTTTCTTTTGAATTTAGAACTAGGGAGTCATAGCCTCGGGTTAAGGGGTCAGCCATTTAGGAATGAAATGAGGAGAAATTTCTTCACTCAGTGGGTTGTGAATCCTTTGGAATGTTCAGTTGATGAGTATTTTCAAGACTGAGATTGATAGTTTTTTCGACACTAAGGGGATCAAGGAATATGGGTTAGGGTGAGAATTTAGAGTTGATGTCGTTGATGTAGGCTTGATAGGCCTACTCATGCTCTTATTTCTTATGTTCTTAGAAAATACTAGATCCTTTGAGCATGCCTGTCAGCATCTGTGGAGAGAAGAGACAAGCTGACATTTCAGCATGTTTCATTAGGAAAGTCCACACCTGAGACATTAACTTGTCAGCATGCTAGTTCACTGACCTGCTCAGCATTTCCAGCCTTTACTGTTTTTATTATTGGTAATGTTCTCTGTTATTGTAATTATGCCACCTACTGAATGAAGTGCTTTATGTTTAGCTATCACAATGAATCCAATATTGAAATGTTACCAGATACAGTGAAAGTTAAACCATTTGTTTTTACAGTTGGATTTATTTTTACTTGCTCTCACCTGTTGTACTGATGATGTACTGTCTCCATTCTCATTTTTCTTCTTGATGCGTGGGTTCCAGTGACAGACCAGGCTATCATTCTGAACACTGTAGTTCTTGTTCCCAATCAGCCAATATGTTCTCATTTTTCCCTTTCCCTGTTAAAGGAGCAGACTCAAGCTTATTAAGGGAAAATGCAAGAAAATAACTTGATGCTCGCATATATAACCTTACCAACACTCCACTCCTATTCCAGTATAACATACTGGAGGGTATTTTATATGTTTTTGTTTATATGTCAGAATTTTCCATTGCACCACTTCTGGTGATAACTCAGTCTGAAGCTCCCACTATTGCCAGGTATGGTGTGTCTCACCCAAGTAGCCATTTTTCCTCCCTAAAACTAGCCAGTGAGTGTTGGTCTATTTGAGTGTGGAAGGCATCCATAGCCAAGCTCATTCCCATTCTTGCCCAATTTCCAAACATAGACATTTCCAGCATCAGACTCTGAATAGTAATTAACAGCAGTAGCCCAGGCAAAGTAACAAGAGTTAGAGAAATGGAGTTTAGTTGTTCCGAGACAGTCTGGACTTCAAGGTCAAATAAGCTTGAGGAAAGACACTTTATTTCTTTTCATGTTGTTCAATACACTTTCTAATTATTATTTGAATACCAACTGGTGTCACCAGTGCAGTCTGTCACGTTTTTATTCTCACACACGGACAGCTTGAGTCAATATGTATGAGTTGGTGTGCTCATCGTAATGTGAGCTTTGTGTATGAATGCATACAATTCCTCCGTGACGTTGTACGATATTTGTCCTCAGTTCTTTGAGAGTTGATGTGTGAAATGGATTAGTCGTCTCAGCAAAGTGAAACCCCAGAAAACAACACGACTGAAAAAGGAACAGTTGGAGTAAACACTACAACAAACCCACAGATGTTTCCACTTGAAGCAGAGCTGTTGGGTTTTACCTTAAGCTCAGTTTCACCCCGCAGTTCAATTTCATAAGCATCATCCTGCATCAAGGCAGCAAACGTAACTGAACTAATGTGAATTTTCTGAGCTGCAAGAGAGGAAAACAGCACATCACATAACAAACCTACAGCCGTGTAAACGACCGCGTCCACTGGGTACAGATAGCAGTTCATATGATAATAACAGACAGATGAAGGCAGAGGTCAGTGAAGACCTTTACTCCGGGGGTGGGGGATGCAAGGTTTGCTTGCAGCCATTCTCCACATTAGGTCCTCGAGGGAGGCCAGGAGCCCGACTAAAAGATTCAACACTGCCCTGTTCGAGAAGTCATTAGTGTAGGTAACACTTCGACCTTGACTAATGTGTGCAATGCTGCCCCATGAACAGTGTAACGTAAGATTGTTGTAATAGGCAGCAGTGATAACTTACGCAGACTGGTGGATTCCATGCGAGATGCAGTATTCACCGTATCTCCAAATAGACAATAACGAGGCATCTTATGCCCTACGACTCCAGCCACACACGGACCTGGAATACACAGTAATACTCACATCTCATAAACAGTATGGTTCATTCAGCCACCTCCCGGAACATCCTAAAACAATATGTTTTGTTTGCCTTTGCTCCGTGACCTTTTGGGCAGCTATGTGGCCTGGTCCAATCTGCACCTTCTCCTTTGTTATCTCTTGCCCCACCCCCACCTCACTTGTTTATAATCTGTGACTTTTCTAATATTTGTCAGTTCCGAAGAAGGGTCACTGACCCGAAACGTTAACTCTGCTTCTCTTTCCACAGATGCTGCCAGACCTGCTGAGTGACTCCAGCATTTCTTGTTTTTGGTTCAGATTTCCAGCATCCGCACTATTTTGCTTTTATTTGAGTGGTTACTGAGCCTGGAGCCATCTGAAAGAGCCCAGATCGCAGATGTTGATACGTAATTCGACACAGCCAATTCATGGATCCTTATATTCTGGTGGTCACAATTAATCTTTATTCTGCTAAAAAGTTTATGTAGATCGCTCACTCCCTGTCCACAAATTGTATTTCCTATTGTCACATTGTCCAACTCAGTGGGACTACCCTCACTTACCTGCCCAATTGTAGCCAGAACATTTCCAACAATGGCTTATTTTCCATCCTCCCAACATTACCTCCAATCTATTCTTGGCCCCTGCTCTTCTTCACTTACATGCTGCCCATTAGCAACATTATCCACAGATATGGGCTCAGCTTCCACATGTACCCTCACCACTACCTCTACTGAACCCTCACTGTCCGAGTTGTCAGCCGGCTTCCTGACATCCAATCCTGGAAGAGCTGCAATTTCTTCCACACAAACATTGCGAAAACCAAAACCTGCCCTGCCACAAGTTCTGTGCCCTTTGCGACAACTCCATTCCCCTTCCCAGCCACTGTTTCAGGTTGAATCAGACTGTTCCTTACCTATTAAACCCCGAATTGAGCTTCTGATTCCATATCCTCGCCATTACATAGAGTACTTGCTTCCACCTCTGTAACATTGCCTGCCTGCACCCACCTTAGCCCATCTGAAATCCTCAACCATTTCTCAAACATGCTCTACTGACCAGCCTTCCACAGCAGGTTTCCAATTCTGGTTGAATGTATTCCTGGAAGTTTCATCATATGATCGCCTGCCTCAAACTCCCATCACTGGTCATCCAATATGTCCAACCTCATGGTGCCCCGCCTTCCCAGCCAATTGGAAAGTGAAAAGTCTTCATTGCCAAATTGGATTTTTTTAAACTGTCAGTCAAACAGCTTTTTTCCCTGTACCTCCAATATTCTTACAACTAACAGAAGTCTTCAAAGAAAATGAAAAAATAAACAATTTTTAAATGCCTCTATGATTTTTCGCATGGATTGTTTGCAGCAGTGTCCTGGAGATTAACCTTCAACTCCTGGAGAATCCAAGCCAATCCTGGAGGGTTGGCAACTCAAGGATGTTTCCTCTTGTGGGGGAATCTAGAACTAGGGGTCACTATTTAAAAATAAGGGGTCCTCCATTTAAGACAGAGAAGAGGAGAATTTTTTTTTCTCTGAGGGTCGTGAATCTTTGGAACTCTTCTTCAAAAGACAGTGGAAGCAGAGTCTTTAAATATTTTTAAGGCAGAGGTAGATAGATTCTTGATAAGCAAGTGGGTGAAAGCTAATTGAGGGTAGGCAGGAATGTGGAGTCAAGGTTACAATCAGATCAGCCATGATCTTATTGAATGGCGGAGCAAGCTCGAGGGGCCAAGTGGTCTACTCCTGCTCCTAATTCATATGTTCACTCCCACATTGCACCTTCTGCTCAACTAAAGCACTGGTGCCCGTATTCTTGCCTACACCAAGTCCTATTCAGAAGAATAGAAGGAAGAGTAGGACAGAAATGGTGAGGGGATGGACGGTAAACAGGCCTAGTGAACAGTGGAAAGGGCAACAGCGAAAGGAAGGAATGTGGTATTCAGGAAACAAATGTGCAACAGGGCATTAAACCTCCACCCTCTTCCCCTTTGTTTCTGGTACCATCCGCACCCTCACCAATTCCCTTCCCTTACAGACCCAAAACCTACCGCAATCCTTGCCACATCCTTACCTACATCCACACCACAAAAGTCGGCCTCTGATCTACGCTAAATGTCCCTCCCCATACATACCTGCAGTCCACAGCTCACACTACCACTTGTCACTGCAAAGCCTGCCCAACCCTATTAACTTATACTGCCAGCTCTAGGCCCTGACTGTTTCATATGGGCTTGAGGAAACTGACCCAATCCCAACAACAATGCGCTCACTATAAGTGGTGGGGATGGTATAGCGAAGGCTTCTAGTGGTGGTAAGTTCCCTTCCTTGAAGGATATTAGTGAAGCTTTTGGGATTGAAATTGTTTACTTCAATCTGGCAGCTTTTGCATTCTATTATTTCTGCTACCAGGCCACCAAATTGTATGAAATTCAGTGCCACAACATACCATGTTGGGATTTAAATTCATGGGTGGCTAATCTAGTATCATAACCAATACTGTACTTAATAAAATCTCCTGGCTGTATCGTCCCTTCACATAAATACCCAACCAGCATCCTGCAACTGTCACTAAAAAATAGGCAGTTACAGGTAAAAGACAAATTGGCTTCTGCAACTTCCCTTGGGCAATGCCATGGAACATCCAATAATTTTCTTTTTAGAAGAACAACTGATGTATTCAGACAGATGAGTAACTCAACACCGCCCCTCTCCCCACAGAAAGAAAAGATAATTGCATTTATACAGCACTTTAACACATTGAATTTGTTCTGTGAAGTGCTTTGAGTTTTTTTTAAAGTGGTACAGTTATATTCAAAATAAAAAGGTACAGTAATCGACCTGAAACGTTAACTCTGCTTCTCTCTCAATAGATGCTGCCAGACCTGCTGAGTATTTCCAGCACTTTCTATTTTTATTTATGTAATATTTGCTGGCTTGTGTTATCATCCAGAAACTGCACTGTAAACAACTGAAGGGGTTGAAACCACAAACTATTAGGAACTATTAGTCAAAGCCACAATCGATAGGAAATAATGGGATAGAGTCAAAGACATGATCATTACGGAATTAAGTAGGGAAAGAGAGTCAAAGGCACATTCTGTAGGATTACCACCAGATTTGCAGACCTGTGTGAATGCCAGCCCGTAGCTGCAGTCTTTGTGTTGGCATGTGAGGAATTGGCACCTGTCGTACAGCTGCTACTAGATCCAGGGCCATCTTTGCGATCTCATCAGCATGTTTGATCCTATTTCGTTCGGGGAGGCCACTTACCACCATATAAGCATCTCCAATAGTCTCCACCTTGATCAGGAAGAAAATGAAGTAAATATGGATTTGATTATAAAATAAACTGGGTTCGTATAATGCTGGAAAAGAGAGTACACTAAGGAGAACACACCTGGGCAGATAGCAGAGAGAGGGCAGTTCAGGAAACATTAAGAAATGCGCATATGGGCAGACACCACAACAACTTGCTTTCATATAACATCACAATATAGGCATCAGTGGTAGCAATCGCATCTCTGAGTCAGAAGGTTGTGGGTACAAGTCCCATTTCAAAGACTTGAGCACAGAACCCAGGCTGGCACAAACAGTGTAGTATTGAGGGAGTTCTGTACTGTCGGAAGTGCTGTCTTTCAAATGAGACATTAAACTGAGGTCCTGTCTGCCCTCTCAAGTGTATGCAAATGATCCCTGGCGCTATTTCAAAGAAGAACAGGAAAGTTTTCCTCTGTGTCTTCAATCAATATCACTAAAATATATCTTGTTTGTGGGACCTTGCTGTGTGCAAATTGGCCGCTATGTTTCCTACATTATAACGGTGACTACACTTCAAAAATACTTGATGGGATGTAAAGCGCTTTGAGACATCCCAAGATCGTCAAAGGTGATTTTAAAGTAAAAGTCTTTCTTTCCTTTCTCTTTAAACATAGAAAAACATCCTGAGGCACTTCACAGGGGTGTAATCAAAAATTGGATGGCTAGCCAAATTAGGAGGGTTGACCAAAAGCTTGATCAAAGAATTGGGTTTTATTGAGACTCTTGAAGGAAAAGATAGAGATGGAGAAGTAGATGGGTTTAGGAATGGAATTCCAGCATGTGGCATCCAGACAGGTGAAGGCACACCTACTTATTGGTGAGGAGAAGGGAGGGGGGGGGGGGGTGGCGGCTAAACAAGAGGCTAGATTCAAAGGAAGAGACTTTTAGGGAATGGAATTGTAGGGCTGGAGCAGGCTATAGAGATAAGGAGGGGCAAGGTCATAAAATGTGTTAAACATAAGGATGAAAATTGTAAATTTGAGGCATTGGGGGACCGTGAGCTAATGTACATTACTGAGGACGGGGGGTAATGACCAAGCAGGATTTTGTGCAGAATTGGATATGGACAGCAGAGTTTTGATGTGGTGAAGTTTATGGAGGATGGTCAGGAGACCATTGGAATGATTGAGTCTGGAGGTGACAAAAGCGAGGATGAGGGTTACATCCATGGAGATGGACTAGAGAGACCATCTGAGCAGGTATCAAGGAAATAGCAATAAGTAGAGGGCACATGGGCAATTGGGAGAAGGCATGTGGGTAAACGTTAATGAGAGGGCACAAGGGAGGCACAGTTGTCAATAGTGAATTGATGAAACTCGCGGGGGTGCGGGAGGTCAGAATTGGAGGAACATAGAGATTTCAGAGGATGATAGGGCTAGAGGAGGTCATGGAAATAGGGAGGGGCAAGGCCTTGGAAGGATTTAAACACAAGGATCAAAATTTTAAAATCGAGGCATTGCTGAACCAGAAGCCAATGTAGGTGAGCAAGCACAGGGGTGATGGGTGAATGGGATTTGGTATGAATCAGGATATGGGCAGCAGATTTTTTGGATGAACTGTAGTTTATGGATAGTGAGATAGGAGGCCAGCCAGGAGAGCATTGGAACAATAATCCCATTCATACAAAGCATCATCTGCTGGCCTTAGCTGACTCAAGAACAAGGTTGGCCATTGTAGACATTCTATGGCCATATAACTGTAATGATATCATGTAACACCAATGATTTGCAACAAAGATTGTCATGCAGCTATCACGTGCTCGCGGGTTAGCTGAAAGGCCCTCTTTTTAGTTACAGATACATGATCTCATAGTTATCAACGTTTTTAAAATAAATAATCTGAAACAATGTTGCAAAGCTTGATTTTATATTCATTTAAATTTTATTGTCCTTCCCTAACTTTTGATCATATCCGTGGCACATTGGGAGCTTGTGTCAAGAAACCTGGATGTCATCTCTCTGATTTCAGACCAGACCCCCATCTCGCCTCACTCCTGTGACTGAAGTCTTGCATCTTCACAAAATCAAGAGTAGGTTATGGTCAGCCCTGTAAATGGAGATATTCATCGTGCCTCATTAATGCCCATGTAATATATCGTACAGTGTAAAACTGTCTGTGGTCTGGCCCCAGATCATTGTCTTCACTATCTTGATATTAATGATTCTGGCATTAGTTATCAACTCTTATTGATTTTTATACCTTGTATACGTCGTATGATTCGATCCTGGTGTCAAAACACATGTACAGATTGTTCAACATCTCCACCACCTGCAGAGGTGTACATGAGGCAGCGATGGTGGTGAAGCCTACAATGTCCGAGAAATAAATTGTCACCTGCCAATAATTTAAAACAAAATGTAATTTTGTACAGATACTAAATTAAGAAGTTTATATTGTTCCCCAGTTCAATGTTGTACACATTATGAAATACAGGTCTTGAGTTTAGCCTGAACATCGGTAACACGTCGATCTACATTTACATGATTAGCAACATCCGCATTGTGAGAAGTGTGAGAGTACAGTTCCCTGCGTGGTTTAGTACCCAGAATACCAGCTACATCCCTGTTACCATTATAGTAAATTTCCTCCGCATTAGAAACACACCTGAGGTTCTCCGTGCCCCCACCTGGGATATAATGAGGTGTGAATATGGTGCATGGCTAGCTGCTGCCTGTAGAAACACAATGAAGACTTATCCAGTCTTCCAAAGCAGGCATTTGTACCTTCACCACATATAAAAACAACCTATTAATCTGCTGTTGAACTACACAAAGATAGCTGCTTATTTGTCACTCCATACTCGACATTTTTCCCTCTGTGACTGCGATTTTTAATTGGCTAATTATTTGTAATTATTTTGCAAGAATGATGCTCATGAGCAGCTTTCAGATGCAAATAAATGTGCTTGTTTGACCACACCTGACTGTAATTTACTGCCCTGCAAAGGAGGTTTGGTCCTGCAATTAGAAACAGCTTCTCCAGCTCACTCTGCACAACTCCTACATTCCTCAAAACTGAGGCCCTTCTTGTCCCTGTAAATCATATTTTACTCTCCAGCCTCTGGGAGGGGATTTAAAACACCAACTTTATTTTAAAAGAGCCAGAATTTACAAACACTTTTAGGAATTCATGTGCTAGTCTCAAAACGTTTACATGCAATTGTTGCAAATGCTTACGGTGTTTTGATTGAGGTATTTGTCCAGACATTGTCTAGACCAGGGTTGTCCAACATACGGCCCGCGGGCCAGGATTCGGCCCGCTAAAGGTTTCCATCTAGCCCGCTGATGTGAACTGTACCCGGGACCATTCCTCATCTCATCCATGAGTGGAGATGAGAAATTTCCCACTGGCTTCTTCTTGCAGACTGACTTTTTTTTTTAAAGTCACTGTCAGTTTCACAGCTGATAGCTACTGACATCGGAAACAGCCGTTTCCCAACTTCAGACCGATTCGGGGTTTTCCTGCGGGTTCCAACTTTTTTGTAAAACCCCGAATCTGCTCGAAGTTGGGAAACGGCTGTTCCCGATGTCAGCAGTTGTCAGCTGTGAAACTGAGTGAGAAGTTTGTTTAAAAAAACTGACCATCCATCTGCTGTGCATACCCGCTGTCTGCAACTGTCAGAGAGGGGGAGCGGAGGGGGAATGCAGAGAGAGAGAAAAGGGGACAGAGAGAGAGGGGGACAGAGAGCGAGGAGGGGTAGAGAGAGAGGGGAGACAGAGAGATTGGAGACACAGAGGTGGGACACAGGGAGGGGGAACACAGACGGGGGACTCGGAGAGAGAGAGACAAAGAGGGAGAAACTGATCAAGATCACTCCTGACCGATGCACATCTATCCGAAATACTCTGCATCACTACAAGTGTGTGGGCAAACATTGACTACTTGTGCAAGCAAAGAAAAATGCCAGATATCTCACTAAATCAGTGTCCAACGTAGTGATGAGAAAGTATGTCAATAAATTAATCTTCTCATTTAAAGCTTCTTTATAAAAATGTACATTTGTTGTTTGGATTAATAGTAAGATAAATTTTTAACGCCTGTGTCTTTCTGAAATTGTCTCACTGGCCCCCGTCTAAAACAAAAATTGTAATGTGCTCCCCCCACGCAAAAAGGTTGGACAACCCTGGCCTAGACACCACTAAAGTTGGAGTTAAATTGCACTAGATTGGGACCTAAAATAAAAACAAAAAATGCTGGAAATACTCAGCAGGTCTGGCAGCATCTGTGGAGAGAGAAGCAAAGTTACGTTTCAGGTCAGTGACCTTTCATCAGAACTGGCAACAGTTGGAAATGTAATAGGTTTTGAGCAAATAAAGCAGGGGTGGGGCAAAAGATAACAAAAGGGAAGGTGTTGAAAGGACAGGGTCACAGAGAATAACTGACCAGATGGTCATGGAGCAAAGGCAAACAGTATGTTAATGGTGTGCTGAAAGACAAAGCGTTAATGTAGAAAGGGTGTTAAAAGCACAAATGCAAAAACAAAGTGGTTTAAAAAAATGAATGAAACAAAATAAAAGAAAAAATAACTAAAAATAAAAAGGGGGGCCCATCATACTCTGAAATTAGTGAACTCAATGTTCAGTCCGGCAGGCTGTAGCATGCCTCATCGGTAAATCAGATGCTGTTCCTCGAGCTTCCCTTGATGTTCACTGGAACACTGCAGCAAGCCCAGGACAGATATGTGGGTATGAAAGCCGGGGGTGGGGATGGGGGTGGGGGTGTTGAAATGACAAGCACCCGGAAGCTCAGGGTCATGCTTTTGGACTGAGCAGAGGTGTTCCCCAAAGTGGTCACCCAATCTGTGTTTGGTCTCCCCAATTTAGAGGAGACCACGTTGTGAGCAGCAAATACAGTACACTAAATTGAAAGAAGTACAAGTAAATTGCTGCTTCACCTGAAAGGAGTGTTTGGGGCCTTGGATAATGCGGAGAGAGGAGGTAAAAGGGCAGGTATTACACCTCCTGCAATTGCATGGGAAGGGGATGAGGTGTTGGGGGTGATGGAAGAGTGGACCAGGGTGTCGTGGAGAGAACGAGCATCCCTTTGGAATGCTGCCAGGGGAAGGAAGGGGAAGATGCGTTTGGTAGTGGTATCACATTGGACATGGCAGAAATGGCAGAGGATGATCCTTTGGATGTGGAGGCTGGTGGGGGACGAGGGGAACCCTGTCACGGATCTGGGAGGAAGGGGTGAGGGTAGAGATGTGGGAAATGGGCTGGACATGGTTGAGGGCCCTGTCAACCACAGTCGGGGGGTGGGGGGTGGTGGTGGGAATCCTCAGTTGAGGAAAAAGGAAGACATATCAGAAGCACTATTCTGGAAGGTAGCGTCATCAAACACATCTACCCTCAACCGTGCCAGCCCACTTCCCGCACTTCTACCCTCACCCCTTCCCCTCCCTCCCAGATCCGCGACAGGGTTCCCCTTGTCCTCACTTTCCACCTCACCAACCTCCACATCCAAAGGATCATCCTCTGCCATTTCTGCCACCTCCAGCATGATGCCACTACCAAACGCTCACCCTTCCCCTCCCTCCCAGAACCGCAGATTCCGATTGTACATAATTATCCTGCTGTTGGTTTAGTCAATTGATAAAATATTAGTTTACTGTGATCTGGGTACAGCTGGCATACTGTGTCATTTAATGGCCTGTCATAGAACCAAATATTTGTAATTCCCTCCTCCCTGCAGACAGACGCTGTCTCCGAACTATTGCCTTTCATCAATACGGAGGTTTCCGAACAGAAAGTGGAAGTATAGCCAATTCACCTTATAGCTGGAAGAATGAAATCGCACTTGTATCTGGAACTCGCTGCCTGAAAGGGTAGTGGAGACACAACCCCTCATAACATTTAAAAAGCACTTGGATATGCACTTGAAGTGCCGTAACCAACAAGGCTACGGAACAAGGGCTTGGATCGCTCCTTGTCGGCTGGCGCAGGCCCAATGGCCTGCTTCGGTGCTGTTAGGTTCTATGGTATATATCTCATGCCCCGCTGCTCTGAACCGCTCTGGACACGGAGGAGAAACGGGCGCTATCCCTGGAGTCTGTACTTAAGAGGATCTGTGTGTGAACAAACCGTTTCTGGCTCCGCCACGGTGCTGCAGGAATAGTCAGGTGTGTAAGCTAGAGCGGCCTGGTGACTACCCGCTATGAATATCAATGAAGCCAGCAATAGCTTTGATTGTTCCAACATTAGCTGCGCAAAGGATCGTGTATAACTCCAGTCCATCCCAGACTTCAAACAGGTACCCGTAAGTGTAAGGAAACCCCTTCACGTCTCCATCATTAAAAACCTATTCAACTCCAATTCTTTCGTGCGCCAGCACCTCCTTTTGTTTTGGGGCAGTTGTAGAAGGTGTCAAGTTGCTGTTGTTGTACTGTCCAACACTCCTGGGCTCGTTTCATCCAATTGTTGATCGGAACTTTAACACTGTGTATGTGCCCCTTCTCGGGGGATGAGGCAGAGACAGACGGGGCAACACGCCACGGACACGCACTGCGCCCAGCTTCAGCGAGGAAAGTCACCCTGTATTTCAGTGAGGTCGCGGGAAGAGATCCGGGTTCATCTCTGTGGAGTGGGTGCGGGAGTTCGGAACTCTCCACCTCCAGAGATGGGCTGCAGGAAAGGGTCCATGTAACTGAGTTTGGACGCAAACCGACCCCAATGGGTTCGGGGTCTGATCACCCCCTGACACCGGATTCAGGTCAAATTTAAACCAAAATCTGAGCCCTGGGGTCACCTCCGCCCCGCAACCTGTAGCCATGAAGGCCGGGAAATCACAGTTTCTGCCTTTCTCTGGAGATGTTATGGCTGGGGTGGGGTGGTTCTGGTCATCCCGAGGGTGGGGCAGGCCCGAGGACCAGCTGGTCTTTTCCTGCCCGTTATTCAAAGGGAACTTCAAACCGGGTCAGAATTAGCCTACTACCGGCATGGAAATTCCCTGTGGGGAAATCTGCAATTTGCCGACTGAAACTTTACTTGTAAGTTCAGGACGGAGTTTCTAAATGTTCTGCTGATGGAGACTCGCTTACAGAGAGCTCTGAACTTAATACCCAGAACAATATCACCGAGCCACTCGCTAACGTTTACCTGTTCATAGCTCTCGGCTTCCACATGTTTATGTCTTCGCAGCTGTTTCGCCACCGACTTGGGTAACATCTGATGAAGGAGGTCTTCAGCCAGGCGCCGCTGCTGCTTCAGGTCCTCAGTGTGCTTCTTCAGGCTCCGCGCGTAGTTCTGGATCCACTCTGTCATCTGTTTAAAGGACACGAGCACTATTGGGTAAATGAGACAGGCGGTGGTCAGCAGCGTAATCCTAAAACTCACGGCCGACAGAATATCTCTGGATTTCCTTCTCATGGAATCGTTGCTCATCTGAAGCAAACAATCCTGGACAATACTGATTTGATGCATATCACCAAGTATCACATCCCTGTCAGAAGTTTGAGAAACAAAATAAGTAGAAGGTTTGAATAGACAAACTCCCTCAAAGTAAGTAAAGTGTAGCGAGAGATTCATGTTCTTCCTGCAGCATCCCTGCATGTTTTCCGACATGAATAGAGCATGGTTCAGACTGGTTATTATCTGATGCCAAGTCAACTGATGGTCAGCTTGTACAGAACGCTGTGTGGATGCTGTGACCTGTGACCTGTGGATCCTGAAGATGGCCTCCTTGGCTCGAAGTGTCAACCTGAGTGACAGCACATCTGCCCAGTCTTGATTAGATCTGGCCAGACTCATGTCTCTCTCTGGGTCCCCAAGGGCGCTCAGCAGATTGGAGACAATGGATGAGATCAGAGTGTCCCCCTCATCTTCATCAACCAGCCAGTTTGCAGTGAGACTCCCTGTGGTTTCGTTTACAAATTGATGGCAAGTGATTTCTCCTTTCAAACACCCGTACTGGCGGCTCTGCATGTTGAGTGCCAGTTCATTGCAGATGGCGTTAATCCGGTTCATGACTTGGACCGTGTGGGAGAGGTTACTGGTGGTCACTGTAGAATTGTTCTGATCCCACCAGACGGAGCCGCGTTCCTCTTGGAGCCGGTTGATGAAGTGGAGGAGAAGAATGTTTCTGCAGGAGACTAGAGCCTGAAGCGCATTTTGCGTTTCCCTCCATACTTCCAGGCTGCTATTCAGGTCAAGGGAGATCGATCCCAGCAAGGCGGCCAAGGACAGGAGACAGGCAGCTCCGATTCGACGGACAGTGCGGCTTCCTCCAACCTCAGGAGGGGCCGCACACCTGGAACACAGCGAACAAGATCATGAATTGCTGCCATTAAGCTGAGCTCTCCCCGCTCTTACCGCGCACAACCAGAGGGGCTCTTGGTCGCACTGAACCTTCAATGGGTCACCTCGCAAACTGCGATTGTCACCGTTTGAACTGTAGATTTAGAAAACCATGTATCTGAAGCACTAAATTAAATTTAACTTTTTAAAAAAGTATTGAGAAATTTGCTGCAGGGCCAATAAAGGCTTGACGAGATTGAAGGGTTGGTATCAGTGTAGACCCAATACTTGTTCCTGAAACCCTGGCGTATACCCCGACTGGAATCTGCCTAGAACGCTGCATCTCTCTATTTTCTGCATCACTCTGTATTTGTCTCTGCCTTTCTCTGTCGATTTGCCTGCAAGTCTGTGCTCCTGTCACACACTGTGACCCTGGTACATACCGTATCTCCGACACTGTACGTATCTCTGACACAGTCCATGCCCTCCACCTTGGGCCTAAAAAAGATAGGGTACTTTCTAATTGGTGAAAAGCTAGAAACAGTAGAGGTCCAAAGAGACTTGTGGGTCGATATACATAGACCATTAAAATGTCATGAACAGGTACAGAAAATAATTAAAAAGGTTAATGGAATGCTGGCCTTTATATTTACAGGAATAGAAGGGGCAGAAGTCATGCTAAAGCCATACAAAACCCTAGTTAGACCACACCAAGTGTACCATGAGAGTCCGTTTTGGCAGTAAGAATAAAAAAGCATATTATTTCAATGGTGCGAGATTGCAGAGCTCTGAGATGCAGAGGGATCTGGGTGTCCTAGTGCATGAATCGCAAAAGGTTAGTATGCAGGTACAGCAAGTAATTAGGAAAGCTAATAGAATGTTATCATTTATCGCGAGGGGAATTGAATACAAAAGTAGGGAGGTTATGCTTCAGCTATACAGGGCATTGGTGAGACCACATCTGGAGGACTGTGTACAGTATTGGTCTCCTTATTTAAGGAAGGACGTACATGCGTTGGAAGCAGTTCAGAGAAGGTTTACTATACTAATACCTGGAATGGATGGGTTGTCTTATGAGGAAAGGTTGGACAGACTAGGCTTGTATCCGCTGGAGTTTAGAAGAGTAGGAGGCGACTTGATTGAAACATACAAGATTCTGAAGGGTCTTGACAGGGTGGATGTGGAAAAGATGTTTCCTCTTGTGGGAGAATCTAGAACTAGGGATCACTATTTAAAAATAAGGGGTCGCCCATTTAAGAGAGAGATGAGGAGAAATATTTTCTCTCAGAGGGTTGTGAGTCTTTGGAACTCTCTTCCTCAAAAGGCAGTAGAAGTAGAGTCTTTGAATATTTTTAAGGCAGAGGTAGATAGATTCTTGATAAGCAAGGAGGTGAAAGGTTATTGGGGGTAGGCAGAAATGTGGAGTTGAAGTTACAAGCAGATCAGCCATGATCTTAACATGGAGAAGGCTCCACAGGCCGGGTAGTCTACCACTGCTCCTAATTTGTATGTCCATATGATCATTTCTGGGCATTACACCTTAGGGAGTGCAGTGTAGATTTACCAAAATGATACTTGGGCACCAAGGGTTATATTAGGAGGAGAGCTTACACAAGCTAAGATTGTATTCCCTGGAATTTAGACAAAGCTTTCAAGATATTAAGAGGAACAAATGGGGTAGATTTTGAAAAAAACTATTGCTGCTGGTTTGGGAGTCTAGGACTGGGGGCATAATCTTAAAAAATAGCATCAGGCCTTTCAGGAGTGGAATTAGGAAACACTTCTACACTTAAAGGACGATGTTTGAAATTCTCTTTCACAAACAGCAATGGATGCTAGATCAATTTTAATTCTGAGATTTTTGTTAACCAAAGGTATTAAGGAATATGGGGCAAAGGCAGGTATATTGTATTAAGTTGCATATCAGCTATGATCTCATTGAATGGTGGAATAGATTCAAGGGGCAAAATGGCCTACTCTTGTCCCTATGTCTCTGTCACACCATGTCTCTGTATCACTCTAATACAAAAGTAAAATACTGTGGATGCTGGAAATCTGAAATAAAAACAGAAAATGTTGGAAATACTCAGCATCTGTGGAGAGAGAAAAACAGAGTTAACGTTTCAGGTGGATGGCCTTTCATCAGATGCTGCCTGACCTGATGAGTGCTTCCAGCATTTTCTGTTTTTATCTCTATATCATTCTGCTTATCTCTCTCTGCTTCTCTGAAGTATTGTGCATCTGTATCTTGCTCTCATTGTCACAGGCAGATTTTGACGTTGTGCCACAGTGGATAAGGTGTGGTAGCGAGTTCCAAGCCCACTTTACTTCTCTCATCAACTTCAATGGAAATAAAATAGGTGAGCTTTAAAACGGGCTGCCGACATACTGTCACCAGTTTTATACCATTGGATAAAGTCAAGATCAACTGCAGATGCCTCTCTTTGTATCTGTCCTTGCATACACCGAGCCGAGATCATTTTAAATAACTTCTATATTTGTCTTCAAAATACTAATCCCATTGTAGTTTCTGATTCGGATTATGTGATATTCAGGGTTCGACGGAGAAGTGGAACCCACTCTAGTTCTGATACGTTTCACTGACGGGAATTGTGGGACTGGACAGCAGGGATTCCGTGTTCGTTCGTTTCACAACCGTGTGAATAAAATTCATTTGTAAATTAATATTTTGTTCATTTTTGTTCTCAGACCTGAGACCGGATTGCAATGAATTATCCTTATTAACCCGACCGTTCCCGTGGAGGAACCGATAGCCTATACTCGGTCCCGTCTAACGACACATTTTCAGCTCTTTATGGAAGTAATAGATTGTGCTTTTATTTCATAATTCTCTGTCAAGTATTGAAGTCCGCAATAACAGTCTCATTCATTCCAAGACTTTCACATATTCTATCGAATATCCACCGTCCCTCTCTCAGCTCTTTCGCTGACATCCCTTTTCTTTATTCTTTCCGCCAATTTCTGGGATCCCCTAGTTTTACATTTGCATATTTCGATATTTTAAATTATATTTGATTCTGTAACGAGATGCAATCTGTTATCCGGCTCGTTATTGCTTGTTGCCGGGTTTATTTCCAGCAGGCCCCAGCCCCGTGACTCTATTCCGTTAATGAACGGAATCTGGGCAGGCGGATTCTTTGGGACGTTCTCTCCGATATATTGTCACTGAGTACCGTTCGCTTGTCCCCGGTCCCCCGTGCTCCCGCCCCGTCCGTTGATGCCTGTTTCTGGGCTTTGATCAGATTTCACACCGATTGTCGCCGTGTGTCGGTGACCGGAGCCGGTCGTACTGTCACTCCGACGCGTATTTCGTTCCCGGTGCTCCCAAATTTATACAAGATTAACTTCGATTCGTGGACGCATTTCAGTGTTCAAGTGAATTGATAAAATCCCAGTAAATTTTGTAAAGTTTAGACCGCTAGAATCCGGACCCGTGGATGTTGATGTTTAGTTAAAACTCGAACAAAACCAAAGTACTGCTGGGAATCTGAAATAAAAACAGTAAATGCTGCAAACACTCAGTAGGTCTGGCAGCACCTGCGGAGAGAGAAAGAGTTAACCTTTCAGGGGAATAACTTGTCATCAGATGCTTCCTTGACCTGCTGAGTGTTTCCAGTATTTTCTGTTTTTATTTTCTTTAAAACTCATCCGCTGTACACCATACGCACCGTTTATGGGCTGACGGGCCTGTACTGTGACAGTTTGCTAATGTGTCACATTCTGATAATGTGGTTCTGTTTACCTGTAAATATCACAGAGCGAGTCCGAGGCCGAACCCGCACATTCCGGTTCTCTCGGCTTTTGCGGCCGGTTGACTTTCCGACCTTGGATTGTGGTGAACTTTCCTTTATCCGAGGAGAAACCGTCCTTGTTCCTCCCGCCGGCTGCAGACATCCGCAAAACACAGCGAGAAAAGACTCAACCCATAAAGAGAGGAAATTTCAACCCAGCACAAAATCCACCGACAGTCTCGTCCGATTCTCTCAGCTCCGCCAAATCCTGTCTGACAGCAGGACGACCCCGGGAACATAGAGCTTGAAGCAGACACCGGGAACCTGGCTCGGTGATGGTGTGGAAGGAAATCCAGGGGTCTGGAGTGTTAAAAGAGGAAGATAACAAAGAGGATGTGGAGACAGTGAGGGGTGGAAGGATCTTTAAGGCCGAGAAATGAGGGAGAACGGCAATGAAGTCATCGAGGGAGATGGAAGAATCTTCATTGTGCAGCCCTTCCGGTGCAGCAGTTTCCACACTCCAGCCTCCCAGCCGCATACTCAGCCCACTGGGCCCCCTCTCATTCCCCAGTTTCAGAGCATCCCAGGGACTGTGAACCAATGTTTGTCTAAAACCTGCTACGATTTGACGTGTTTTGCCAGTCAACGTTTGTTTTGGTGAGAAGACTTTTTGTTTTCTTGGCCTGTAAATGATAACTGATCCAGTCCAGAACCTAGCATAGATTTAAGGTAAGGGGCAAGAGGTTTAGAGGGGATTTGAGGAGAAAAAATTCACTCAGAGGGTGGTTGGAATCTGGAGGCACTGCCTGAAGACGTGGTAGAGGCAGGAGCCCTCACAACATTTAAGAAGTATTTAGATGAGCACTTGAAACGCCATAGCATAGAAGGCTACAGGCCAAGTGCTGGAAAATGGGATTAGAATAGCTTGATAGCCAGCACAGACACAATGGGCCGAAGGGCCTGTGTCTGTGCTGTTTAACTCTATGACTCTATGACTAGCTCCCTCCTACCCGGGATATCCTTGTGTTAGCCCCATGTGTGCTGGTCCAATCTAATTTTATTGGGGAATCTGGTTCTGGTTCTTGACTTAACAGCAGTCTACGAAGAGAAACCCAATGCTCACTTTCTAAGAAATTCGTCTCAGGCGATGTTAGGCCGCCCGTTATACGCAGTTCCTGATATTTAATCCATTGACTGCACTGGAACTGAATACCAGGTGCCCTGTATAGAATTAGAATTAGAACATTACAGCGCAGTACAGGCCCTTCGGCCCTCGATGTTGCGCCGACCTGTGAAACCATCTGACCTACACTATTCCATTTTCATCCATATGTCTATCCAATGACCACTTAAATGCCCTTAAAGTTGGCGAGTCTACTACTGCTGCAGGCAGGGCGTTCCACGCCCCTACTACTCTCTGAGTAAAGAAACTACCTCTGACATCTGTCCTATATCTATCACCCCTCAACTTAAAGCTATGTCCCCTCGTGTTTGCCATCACCATCCGAGGAAAAAGACTCTCACTATCCACCCTATCTAACCCTCTGATTATCTTATATGTCTCTATTAAGTCACCTCTCCTCCTCCTTCTCTCCAACGAAAACAACCTCAAGTCCCTCAGCCTTTCCTCGTAAGACCTTCCCTCCATACCAGGCAACATCCTAGTAAATCTCCTCTGCACCCTTTCCATAGCTTCCACATCCTTTCTATAATGCGGTGACCAGAACTGCACGCAATACTCCAGGTGCGGTCTCACCAGAGTTTTGTACAGCTGCAGCATGACCTCGTGGCTCCGAAACTCGATCCCCCTACTAATAAAAGCTAACACACCATATGCCTTCTTAACAGCCCTATTAACCTGGGTAGCAACCTTCAGGGATTTATGCACCTGGACACCAAGATCTCTCTGTTCATCTACACTACCAAGAATCTTCCCATTAGCCCAGTACTCTGCATTTCTGTTACTCCTTCCAAAGTGAATCACCTCGCACTTTTCCGCATTAAACTCCATTTGCCATCTCTCAGCCCAGCTCTGCAGCCTATCTATGTCCCTCTGTACCCTACAACATCCTTCGGCACTATCCACAACTCCACCGACCTTCGTGTCATCCGCAAATTTACTAACCCACCCTTCTACACCCTCTTCCAGGTAATTTATAAAAATGACAAACAGCAGTGGCCCCAAAACAGATCCTTGCGGTAAAGCACTAGTAACTAAACTCCAGGATGAACATTTGCCATCAACCACCACCCTCTGTCTTCTTTCAGCTAGCCAATTTCTGATCCAAAGCTCTAAATCACCTTCAACCCCATACTTCCGTATTTTCTGCAATAGCCTACCATGGGGAACCTTATCAAATGCCTTACTGAAATCCATATACACCACATCCACTGCTTTACCCTCATCCACCTGTTTGGTCACCTTCTTGAAAAACTCAATAAGGTTTGTGAGGCACGACCTACCCGTCACAAAACTGTGCTGACTATCGCTAATGAACTTATTCTTTTCAAGATGATTATAAATCCTGTCTCTTATAACCTTTTCCAACATTTTACCCACAACCGAAGTAAGGCTCACAGGTCTATAATTACCAGGGCTGTCTCTACTCCCCTTCTTGAACAAGGGGACAACATTTGCTATCCTCCAGTCTTCCGGCACTACTCCTGTCGACAATGACGACATAAAGATCAAGGACAAAGGCTCTGCAATCTCCTCCCTAGCTTTCCAGAGAATCCTAGGATATATCCCATCTGGCCCAGGGGACTTATCTATTTTCACACTTTCCAAAATTGATAACACCTCCTCCTTGTGAACCTCAATCCCATCTAGCCTAGTAGCCTGAATCTCAGTATTCTCCTCGACAACATTTTCTTTCTCTACTGTAAATACTGACGCAAAATATTCATTTAACACTTCCCCTACCTCCTCTGATTCCACACACAACTTCCCACTACTATCTTTGATTGGCCCTAATCTAACTCTAGTCATTCTTTTATTCCTGATATACCTATAGAAAGCCTTAGGGTTTTCCCTGATCCTATCCGCCAATGATTTCTCGTGTCCTCTCCTTGCTCTTCTTAGCTCTCCCTTTAGATCCTTCCTGGCTAGCTTGTAACTCTCAAGCGCCCTAACTGAGCCTTCACGTCTCATCCTAACATAAGCCTTCTTCTTCCTCTTGACAAGCGCTTCAACTTCTTTAGTAAACCACGGCTCCCTCGCTCGACAACTTCCTCCCTGCTTCACAGGTACATACTTATCAAGGACACACAGTAGCTGCTCCTTGAATAAGCTCCACATTTCGATTGTTCCCATCCCCTGCAGTTTCCTTCCCCATCCTACGCATCCTAAATCTTGCCTAATCGCATCATAATTTCCTTTCCCCCAGCTATAATTTTTGCCCTGCGGTATATACCCGTCCCTGCCCATCGCTAAGGTAAACCTAACCGAATTGTGATCACTATCACCAAAGTGCTCACCTACATCTAACTCTAACACCTGGCCAGGTTCATTACCCAGTACCAAATCCAATGTGGCATCGCCCCTGGTTGGCCTGTCTACATACTGTGTCAGAAAACCCTCCTGCACACACTGGACAAAAACTGACCCATCTAAAGTACTCGAACTATAGTATTTCCAGTCGATATTTGGAAAGTTAAAGTCCCCCATAACAACTACCCTGTTACTCTCGCCCCTGTCGAGAATCATCTTCGCTATCCTTTCCTCTACATCTCTGGAACTATTTGGAGGTCTATAAAAGACTCCCAACAGGGTGACCTCACCTCTCCTGTTTCTAACCTCAGCCCATACTACCTCAGCAGATGAGTCCTCAAACGTCCTTTCTGTCGCTGTAATACTCTCCTTGATTAACAATGCCACACCCCCCCCTCTTTTACCATCTTCTCTGTTCTTACTGAAACATCTAAATCCCGGAACCTGCAACATCCATTCCTGCCCCTGCTCTACCCATGTCTCCGAAATGGCCACTACATCGAGATCCCAGGTACCAACCCATGCTGCAAGCTCACCCACCTTATTCCGGATGCTCCTGGCGTTGAAGTAGACACACTTTAAACCAGGTTCTTGCTTGCCAGTGCCCTCTTGCGTCCTTGTAACCTTATCCCTGACCTCACTACTCTCAACATCCTGTACACTGGCACTACATTTTAGGTTCCCATTTCCCTGCTGAATTAGTTTAAACCCCCCCCCCGAAGAGCACTAGCAAATCTCCCCCCCCAGGATATTGGTACCCCTCTGGTTCAGGTGAAGACCATCCTGTTTGTAGAGGTCCCACCTACCCCAGAAAGAGCCACAATTATCCAGGAAACCAAAACCCTCCCTCCTGCACCATCCCTGCAGCCACGTGTTCAACTCCTCTCTCTCCCTATTCCTCGCTTCGCTATCACGTGGCACGGGCAAAACCCAGAGATAACAACTCTGTTTGTTCTCGCTCTAAGCTTCCACCCTAGCTCCCTGAATTTCTGTCTTAAATCCCCATCTCTCTTCCTACCTATGTCGTTGGTGCCTATGTGGACCACGACTTGGTGCTGCTCCCCCTCCCCCTTAAGGATCCCAAAAACACAATCCGAGACATCACGAACCCTGGCACCTGGGAGGCAACATACCAACCGTGAGTCTCTCTCGTTCCCACAGAACCTCCTATCTGTTCCCCTAACTATGGAGTCCCCAATGACTAATGCTCTGCTCCTCTTCCCCCTTCCCTTCTGAGCAACAGGGACAGAATCTGTGCCAGAGACCTGTACCCCATTACTTACCCCTGGTAAGTCGTCCCCCGCAACAGTATCCAAAACAGTATACCTGTTGTTGAGGGAAACGGCCACAGGGGATCCCTGCACTGCCTGCTGGTTCCCTCTCCTTCCCCTGACGGTAACCCATCTACCTACTTCTTTTACCTGAGGTGTGACTACCTCCCCATAACTCCTCTCAATAACCCCCTCCGCCTCCCGAATGATCCGAAGTTCATCCAGCTCCAGCTCCAGTTCCCTAACGCGGTTCTTGAGGAGCTGGAGCTGGGTGCACTTCCCGCAGATGCAGTCAGCAGGGACACTCTTGGCGACCCTTACCTCCCACATTCTGCAGGAGGAACATACAACTGCCTTAACTTCCATTCCCTCTATTCTAAATTCCCAACAAATCTACTGAAAAACCAAAAAAAAAAGTCAAAACTTGTTAGGTTAGCAATCCAACAGACAGAACTTCTTAAATAAAAAGCTTACCTTATCAACACAACAGAGTCCTTTTTTTTGGTTAGAGGAGGGTGGGTGGGAGAATGGACGAACGATACAACACCGCCTGTTTTGTGCCACTGCCCGCGAGAAATGTCTACCCCATGGTCTCATAAAACTCCAGTGAGTACCTGTAAGAGTATCTGTGCTCTCCATGCGAATTGTGGGGGTATTGAAGATGTACTCCCTGTCTGAAAGTAATCCATGCTCTAAATACTCCCTGTGCAAATATACAGGCAGCAGGGTGCACCATCTACAAGATGCACTGCAGCAACGCACTAAGGCTCCTTAGACAGCACCTTCCAAACCTGCGAGCTCTACCACCTAGAAAGACTAGGGCAGCAGATGCATGGGAACACCACCACCTGCAAGTTCCTCTCCAAGCCACACACCAATCTGACTTGGAACTATATCGCCATTCCTTCACTGTCACTGGGTCAAAATCCTGGAACTCCCTTCCTAACAGCACTGTGGGTGTACCTACCCCACATGGACTGTACGGTTCAAGAAGGCAGCTCACCACCTCCTTCTCAAGGGCAATTATGGATGGGCAATAAATGCTGGCCTAGCCAGCGACTCACAGATCCCAGGAACGAATATACAAAAAAATTACTCCTAACCTCTCCTTCAGTGACACAATGGCCAATGATTTCCTGTATCCGAGCAATAAATGACATACGTTAGACTGGCCCTTGCTCGTTTAATCTCAACGATATTTTTGTCTGCAAGCACAAACTGAAAATGGTGCAGCATCTTAGAGAGATACAGCACTGAAACAGGCTCTTCGGCCCACCGAGTCTGTGCCGACCATCAACCACCCATTTATACTAATCCTACATTAATCCCATATTCCCTACCACATCCCCTCCTACATTAATCCCATATTCCCTACCACATCCCTTCCTACATTAATCCCATATTCCCAACCATTCTCCTACCTACACTAGGGGCAATTTACAATGGCCAATTTACCTATCAACCTGCAAGTCTTTGGCAGTGGGAGGAAACCAGAGCACCCAGCAGAAACCCACGCAGTCACAGGGAGAATTTGAAAACTCCACACAGGCAGTACCCAGAACCGAACCCGGGTTGCTGGAGCTGTGAGGCTGCGGTGCTAACCACTGCGCCGCCCCAGGGTATCAGGGACCTGAGTAAACAGGGCAACCAATAGGGTATCTCCTTACAAGAGCAAAATACTGCAGATGCTGGAAATCTGAAGCAAAAGCAGAAAATGTTGGAAATACTCAGCTGGTCAGGCAGCATCTGTAGAGAGTTTTCAGTTTCTCTCACCATAGATGCTGCCTGACCTGCTGTGAATTTCCAGCATTTTCTGTTTTTGTTTCAGGGTATAACCTTAACCAGTCAAATTCATGGATTGAGAAATAAACAGCACAAGGAAGGAGACGGAAGTGTAAATTGGAGTGGATGAATTCAATGGCAAAACTGATACAGAAAGAGGGGGAAAGAAAAATTGGATCAAGAGCGAGAAAAAAGACAAAAATACATTTTAAAATATCCAACAATTAAAACCTGAAGGAATGAGAATACTTAATTTTATGTGCCAGAAAGTTTCATTGGCACTAATTAACACTTAGCACATTGTCAGAAGACTCTCTATGACAGCTCATCCAGGTTTAATTAAACATATGCGGACCTTAAATAGCTCCAAAATGGGTCTTTGCATCACTTCAGACCAGCTGCAACTCTCTCGCAAATTTAGTTCATATCTACTGTGCAAATACAGCAGCTTTATGTTATTCAATGCATTTCAATGGGGAACCAGACAGCAAGACTCCATTTTTGTGAAGCTAACATCAGAGTGGCGTGTGTCAGATGGTAACTTTTGGATTTCCACATTTAACTGTGCATCTGCACTCACCTAAATTTGCTGTAGAATTTGCGTATTTATAAGGCAAGCACCATTAGCATCACCATTATTTTGATAGCAAATTATGGGCCATTATTAAGTTGATGATCCCTCCTCAATGACTCCCCAACCAGAGGAATCAGCCTTTCCTAATTCTTTCTCTTTAAATTCTTCATAATTTAAAATAAAACATATACAACCACCACCCGCACCCACCAACCACCCCACCTTCTCTGGTCCAACATAAACAGTCCCAGTATCTCATTGCTGTAATTTCCCATCCAGGACATCATCCTGAAGAGTCTACATTGTTTTCTTTAGTGTCCTGTCTATAAAACAGGAACTTGAATTTACATAGCTCCTTTCATTACCTCAGTACATACCAAACCACTTCACAACCAATGAAATACTTTTGAGTGTAGCCGTTGTTACAATGCAGGGATTAGTAAGTCTCTTTGTGTATGGAATGTGCCAGTTTCTATATACAACAAATTTTAAAGTTGTAAATGTTAGCAGAAATTTTAATGTTTTAAATTTTAATTAATTCTTTTAATAGTGAGGTGTAAAGATCATTCACATCCAGGGACCAAGTAGAGAATTGGATATGCAGGAGTGAGTTACAGGCTGGAACCTAATCAAGGGGCTTGAATGGTTTATATGTAGAATAACAAATACCCAGGAGTGAGGTTCTTCACCATAACTTCTAACTTCCACAGAGCCATCTCTCTCTCTCTCTTTCTCTCCATTTGTCTGTCTCTGTCATGACACCTGAATTGAGACAAGCATACTTGAGATATCCTTTCTAACTCCTTTGATGTTCAACTAGAGAACAAAAGAAAATCAATTATGTATTTTTCCGGACTCTATCAAGCTGACAAACATCAACATGATACCATAGGTAGTGGCTGAGCCTCCTAATGGGTAACTCAGGATACTGCCCAAATTCTAAATGCTGCAAGTAAATATTCCACTGGGAAAGTATATAATTATATGCAGCTGACCAAAAAGTTATTTAATGGCTAGTGGAACCAACCAGTTGTTCTTTTGGAATGAAGTCGAGTGAACAAATCCAGTAAGTAAATAAGAATTCTGTTGAAGTTATTTCAGATTAATAACCCTCACCTACAGGGAATGTGTTGCATGGGGCTGTTTGTTGAACAGATTGCACTGTTTTCTTTAAGTGAATTTAATTTTAACCCTTAAGGTACCTTAATAAGCCAAGTAAAGGATAATATACCATTGGTAAAACACTCTATATTGCCACAGTAATTTAAACCTCCGAATTAAATTAAATACTTTTAGGATACATACATATATATATTGAATCCATGCAATTGTTATATTCATCTTTGGATTCTTGTTTTATAAGTGTAAGTAAAGGCTGAGATCCAACACACCTGAGCTAGTCCAATTATCTCAATGAAGAATGGTTAACAGATGTATTATAATTCATGTAATTTTAAGGACTGATAATAGCTGATTATTAGGAGGTAACACAATTTGTTTAATATACATATACAGTATAATAAATAATGCTTTCATTTACCTCATGCCTTATTCCATGGAGCATCTCAAAGCACCTCAGGTACCATATAAGATACGGACTGTTTTGGATGAATCCAAATTTATGGAGGGTGCAAGGTGGGAAGCCAGCCAGGAGACCCTTCACAACCATTCTAAAGTTGAAGTGTTAACTTGAAATAGGGGGCAAACCTGAATTGGGACTGAAGCATCAAACCCAGCTCTACTGCAAATACACCCTTTGTTCAACAGGTGGTGGGAAGGAGCTGCTATTTACAGCAACAGATGGAAGGAGTGTGTATATATATGTCCTTAAAGCTGGGAATAAAAGAGCAGTTTGTCCTATCAACAGTGTGTAAGAAACATGTCATGATACAAGGTTTTCAGCTGAACTTGTGCTTTTATTGGTTAAATCTACAAAGTGGACTAATCCTCAACCAGTTAATTAATTCTGTTCTATACAGTGACCCACCCACTGCATCATTCCCTATCTGTTGTTGGTCCTTTCTAACTGGGATTGAATATTCATACTGCTGTGCAATTGGAGATCAGCTTGTTTGTTCTAACGATGCACTATTTACTAGATGTCCCTTTGATGTTTGGAGGTGGCATGATCGAGGAACAGATAGCCCAGCTGAGACCTACTCATATTCAGAACTAGGCAATGTGCTGCAGCACAGGGATGGAGCCCCTATGTACAGTCCCTCGCCCAATTCCATCATTTGCTGTCATGCACAGCACCTGTGAACTGAGCTAAGCAGCTCCTCCAAAGCCAAGAATCCTACTCCAAATTGTATCTCCTCAATTAGACCCCAGCTGGAGTATTGTACACACTTTGAGCTTCCATTGTTGGAAGGAGGTAAAGACAATGGAATCGGAGCAGTGGAGATTTATTGGGATATTGCCAGGGATGGGGAGTCACAGTAATAAGGTGAAACTTGAGAAGTGTGCCTAGGGGTGACCTGAGGGAGGGCTATCAAGGAAACAGCAAGAGATAGATTCATTGAATTGTTACAACACAGGAGCCTGTTCAGCCTGTCATCTCCGTGCTGACACTCTGCAAGAGCAACTCAACTAGTCCCACTCCCTGCCTTTTCCCTGTAGCCCTGCAAATGTTTTTTTTCAGGTAATTATCCAGTACCTTTTTGAAAGCCATAATTGAATCTGCCTTCACCACACTCTCAAGTAGTGCATTCATGATCCTAACCATGTAAAAAAAAAATTCCTCACATTGCCTTTGGTTCTTTTGCCAGTCATCGTAAATTGGTGCCCTCTGGTTCACAACCCTTCCACCAATGGGAACAGTTTCTCTCTATCTACTCTGTCTAGATCCCTCAGAGGTCTGAACACCTCTATCAAATTTCCTCTCAACCTTCTCTTTTGTAGAGAGAACAGCCCCTACTTCTCTAATCTATCATTGTAATTAAAGTCCATCATCTCTGGAACCATTCATGTAAATCTTTTCTGCACCTTCTCCAATGCCTTTACATCCTTCCAAAATTGTGGTTCCCAGAATTGAACACAATGTTCTTGTTGAGGCTGAACCAGTGTTTTATAAAGGTTCACCATAACCTCCCTGTTTTTGTACTCCTTGCCTCCATTTATAAAGCCAAGATCCCATTTGCTTTATTAACTGCTTTCTCAACCTGCTCTGCTACCTTCAACAATTTGTGCACATATACCCCCAGATCCCTCTGCTCCTGCACCCACTTTAAAAATGTTTTCTTTGTTTTATCTTGCCTCTCCTTGTTCTTCCTCCCAAGATAGGGTTAGTTAGAGTTAGGGAAAGATGTTCCTACCTCCAGACAGGTGAGGAAACATATGGTACATATCCAGTTTCTCAGACACCTGCTTCCAAAGTTGTCTAAATGTTGGGACACTGCCAGTGAATTACTTCCACCAATTGGTGAGATGGTAGTGAGGGGCCAGAAATTGGAGGTAATCATGAAAAAAATCAAAGGGGAGGTTGAAAAGCACATAGGGTGGTTAGAATGTAGGATTCTCTGCCACAAACCCTTGTTAAAACAGAATTCATAAATTATTTAAAATGGGAATCGGATAGTTGCCTTTAAAATAAGGAATACTAAAAGATTCAGAGAGTGAGCAGGAGAATGGATTAACTGGGTGGCTCAAATAAAAGAAACCAATACAGACTTAATGGGCTGAATGGCCCATTGCTATGCAGTAACATTCTATAGGAGTGAAGTAGGTTACCAGAGTAGCATGAAATGGGCTCATATTGGATAGGCAGAATTATTTTCCCAAAAATATAAAAATATACTTTATTCATAAAATTTGTAAAAGTACATTACATAAAAGTTCAACCCACCCCTGATTTAGCAATGGTGGCACAGTGACAGTGATTTTTTTCCAAAAATATACTTTATTCATAAAATTTGTAAAAATACATTAAATAACAGTTCACTTTACATTACATAAAATGCAAGACAGGTAGGTTTCTTTCAATGTTGCAATAATGCAGCATGTTGCAGCACTTACTCTGTTTACAGTCCTTGGTCTGATGGCCTTCCTTTTTGCAGACGACTGTGCTGCAGTTGGCTGCCACGTGACCAGGAAGCCACGTGCCACAGGTGCGACAAACTCTGGGCTGCCCCGCATAGACCAGGAAGCCTCGACTTCCCCTGATAGCGACGCTGGAGGGAGGATGGATGAAGGTTCCGTTGGCATCGACCTTCAAGGTGACCTTGACCTGCCGCTTGCTGTCCAAATCCCAAAAGGGTCTTTGGCCTCAGTGCTGCTGCCGGCCACCTCGATGTACCTGGCGAGGAAGGTGAGCACGTCCACGACAGGAACATGGAGGTTACAGGGGTGAATTGTCACCACCCGGTCGCGTTGCGACAGCAGCGTGAAAAGCGGCTCCACTGTGAGAATCGACAGCAGCGCCTGGTTTCCTTCACCTTGAACACCTTCAGGAACTTGATGCATCCTGCCAGGTTCTTGAATGTCACATCAAAATATCCACTGCTGGGGAAGTCCTGCAGGCAGATGATGTCTGCAGCTTGGAATTCACAGCAATCAATAAGGATTTTCTTAATGCCGAAGGTACGGTCAACAAGTGCACCTCCTTCATTACCCTTCACCACCACCCAAACAGTGTTACGCACTCCCTGTCTGAAGCTCTAGAATTGGTTACAGCCATTTTACTCAAAACCTATCTGGAACAGGAGCAAAGCCCACTGATCATGGTCTCTCCCCTGCCAGGTAAGCTGGCAGGTTTGTTTTTTTTAATTTCCAAAATATACTTTATTCATAAAAACTGTAAAAAATACATTACAAAAGTTCCAAAAAGCACAAAGTCAAACAATACAAAGAGTGCAAAAGAGATCAGTTTCCTTCAATACAGGAGTGAGTTTGCCTCACGACCCTTTCATTTCATTTTACATGCTATGTACATTTTACAGCAAAACAATTATTTTCTGGATACAGTTGAGGGGTTTCCCATGGATCCAGCCCCTCAGTTCACCTTGGTGGGGGGACCTTACACTGTGGTCTTTCCCCATTGAGCCTTTGCTGCGGCTGCCCCAAGCTTTAGTGATTCCCTCAGCACATAGTCCTGGACCTTGGAATGTGCCAGTCCGCAACATTCAGTCGTGGACAACTCTTTGCTCTGGAAGACCAGCAAGTTTTGGGCAGACCAAAAGGCGTCTTTCACTGAATTGATGATCCTCCAGCAGCAGTTGATGTTTATCTCGGTGTGCATCCCTGGGAACAGCCCGTAGAGCACAGACTCCTGTGTTACAGAGCTGCTTGGGATGAACCTGGACAAAAACCACTGCATCTCATTCCACACCTACTTTGCAAAGACACATTCCAGGAGGAGGTGGGCAACCGTCTCTTCCCCACCACAGCGACCTCGAGGGCAGGTTTGTGCTGAATGTAAACTGGGAACCAGGAATTGTACAAAACATGTATCCAGGAGGGAGGAGCCCACTGTCACCATGAAGTACAACTATCACGGTCACCATGACTGTTGATCACTGTCACCGTGTTAGCGTCACCATCACTGTGTCACTGGGACAGCTCCATAATGCAGGACTCCACTCTACAGGCTGTTCCCAGGGACAAATATCGAGATAAACATTACGCTACAAACCCTAGCTCCTCCAAACTTCCTCATAAATACGTTGGTGCGGAAACGTGACCTCGATGCTGAAGGACCATCAACTCATTGAAAGACGCTCTTTGGTCTGCCCGAAACTTGCTGGTCTTCCGGTGCAAAGAGCTGTCGATGACCAAATATTACAGACTGATGCATTACATGGTTCAGAACTATGCCGCTACAAAGGCTCAATGGGGAAAGGCAACTGTGTAAGACCCTCCTGCCATAGTATACCGAGGGCTGGAACCCGTGTAAAACCCCTTGAGCTGTATACACCAGAGAGTGTTTGACATGAAATGTAAATGTACACTGTAAATATAACCTGTAATGGCAAGTGTAGTGAGGCACCTCATGTTCTGTATTGAAAGAAACTGATCTGAATTGCACTTTAAGTGATGCCAAATTTGAAGTGTTATTTAATGTATTTTTACAAATTTTATGAATAATATATTTTTGGGGGAAAAAAAAGAGGTAGCTTGGTTGGTAGTGAGAAGGGCCCTCCCTGTCAAATCCTTCCTGCATGCCCAGAGTCTCGCCCCCTTTGCACGCTGCCCTCAAGGTGGCTGTGGTGGGGAAGAGACAGTTGCCCACCTCCTTCTGGAATATGTCTTTGCAAGGCAGGAGTGGAAAGAGATGTAGTGGTTTTTGTCGAGGTTCATCCCGAGCAGCTTTTGAACACAGGAGTCTGTGCTCTACAGGCTGTTCCAAGGGACGCACACCGAAATAAACATCAACTGCTGCTGGAGGACCATCAATTCGGTGAAAGATGCTCTTTGGTCTGCCCAAAACTTGCTGGTCTTCCAGCGCAAAGAGTTGTCCACGACCGAATGTTGCGGACTGGCACATTCCAAGGTCCAGGACTATGTGCTGAGGGACACACTAAATCTTGGGGCAGCCGCAGCAAAGGCTTAATGGGGAAAGACCACTGTGTAAGGTCCTCCCACCATAGTGAACTGAGGGGCTGGACACATGGGAAACCCTTTGGGCTGTATACACCAAATATGGGTTTGCTGTAAAATGTACATGGCATGTAAAATGGAATGGAAGGGTTGTGAGGAAACCCACTCCTGTATTGAAGAAAACTGATTTCCTTTGCACTTTTTGGAATGTCAACTTGGTGCTGTTTTGAACTGTGTTGTAATGTATATATTTTTTTTAACAGATTTTTATGAATGAAGTATATTTTTGAGAAAAAAAAAACCTGCCGAGTTACCTGGCAAGGGAGAGACCATGATCAGTGGCCTTTGATCATGTTCCAGGTAAATTTTGAGCAAAATGGCTGTAACCAATTCTAGAGCTTCAGGCCAGGGAGTGCTTAACACCTTTCGGGTGAAGGTGAAGGGTAATGAAGGAGGTGCACCAGTTGACCGCACCTTCTTCATTAAGAAAATCCTTATGGATTGCTGCAGATTCCAAGCTGCAAACATCTTCTGCCTGCAGGATTTCCCCAGCAGTGGATATTTCAACATGACGTTCATGAATGTGGCGGGATCAAGTTCCTGAAGGTGTTCAAGGAGAGTGGAAACTAGGTGCCACTGTCGATCCTCACAGTGGAGCCACTCTTCACGCTGCTGTTGCAACACGACCGGGTGATGACAATCTCCATGTTCCTGTCACAGATGTACTCATCTTCCTTGCCAGATACGTCAAGGTGGCCGGCAGCAACGCTGATGTCAAGGACCCATTTGGGATTTGGACCAGCAAACGGCAGGTCAAGGTTACCTTGAAGGTTGATGCCAATGGAGCCATCATCCGTCCTCCCTCCAGCTTCACTATCAGGGCAAGTCGAGGCTTCCTGGTCTATGCGGGGCAGCCCAGAGTTTGTCGTACCTGTGGCAAATCTGGTCTTGTGGCGGCCAACTGCAGCAGAGTCGTCTGCAAGAACTACAAGAAGGAAGGCCATGAGACCAAGAACTGTAAACAGAGTAAGTGCTGCAATCTGTGCAGAGGGACAGACCACCTCGACAAAACCTACCTCAGTTATGCACAGGCGGTAAGGTCCAAGGAAAGGCCGGGAGAAGGAACGGTGAACGCATCTGGTGCTGGGAAGGAGACAAGAAATCCTCCCCGCAGCAAGGAAAGTCAATTTGAGAAGGAGAAGAAAGGGTAGGCAGCTGCAACCAGCAATCCAACACCTACCCCGTGCCCGGAAACTCCTCCTCTACAGACAATATCAATGGAGGCGGAGGCAGCAGATAGATAAACTGGTCAGTGGCAAGTGGTGAAAAGGAAAACCACAAAGAAGCCTCCAAAAAAGGAACAGGTCACCACCCAAACGAGTGGCAAGAGGAGACAGACTACGGCAGCTTCTCCTCATTGGATGAGGAAGGGCCGGAAAGACGGCACCTCCAAAAGAAGCGGCAGAACTCAAAGGAATTGGAAGAGAAAGCCCCCCAGCTCTCGGGCACTGGAAGCTGTGACGGGCCCAGCGCGCCCCAACCTCAAAGCGCTGAACCCAGCGAGATGCCCAGCACACCCCAGCTCCGGGAGTCTGAGAGCAGCGAAGCGTCTGGCGCACTCCAGCTCCGGGAAGCCGGGAGCAGTGATGGCTTCGAGGAGGGACAGAGGGGAAAGACACCACCAGCAGAGGATAGCCCAAGCCTTGCTGCCTACAAGACCCCCCCCGATGTCACCCCAGTGGAACAAACCCCCCATGAGTAACCAGGAGGGGTTTCTGAGTCTAACAAATGTGAAACAGCTTGTGTACATTATGGGTATGCAGGAACATACTCAAGAACTGGGACTAGCAAGGACACCTGGTGTGGTAAGCAACACCCAACTGTAAAATGGGTATAAAGATTACTTCGATTAACGTGCATACCGTTAAATCCACTACGCAATGTGTTACAACCTTGGACTACCTCGCCAAGGTCAAAGCCGACCTGCTGTTTCTGCAGGAGTGTGGAATTCTGCACATCAGCACCTACAGGCAATGGTGGTCCAATGGGCTGGTCTGGTCAGGGAGAAATTATTCTCCTTCCTCCGGCTTGGGTATTCTGCTGCGGGGAGGCAACGTCACTATCTCTGCAGTTCAGGAGGTGGTGGGCAGTCGCCTCCTCGTATGCAGATGTAATGTACATCAATGCTCTGCTCTGGTTAATCAACGTGTACGCCCCGGTTCAATACAGCAAGCGGCTGACCATCTTCCAGCAGGTCCCACTGCTGCTGGCGACATCCAGGCCATTCATTCTCGGCGGTGACTTCAACTGCATCATTAACACAGCTGGACGATCGGCAGTGATGACAGCAAACTGGACGCTACGTCCAGATTCCTAATGGAAACAGTAAAAGATGCCAAGTTGCACGACGTCTTCAGCAAACCTGCAGACGGAGCACAGCGTAGATACACCTGGTCAAGACCGGATGAGTCTGCCTGTTTCAGGATTGACTTCCTGTTTGTGTCCCAAGCTTTCACAGTCAGATCCACCGACGTCGAGCCAGTGTTTTTCTCTGACCACTGCCTCTTACTGGCTGACTGTCACTTATAGGACAACCAGTGGGTTGGCAGGGGGACATGGAAGCTAAATGTTACACTGCTAACCCCAGAGAACACTGAGGAACTCAAAAGGAATTACAAAGGTTGGAGAACCATGAAACCCCTCTTTGAGTCTCTGGTGCACTGGTGGGATGCGATCAAGGCGAACATCAAGAGGTCCTTTATCTTCAAAGGTGTTCAGAGGGTGAGAGAGAGACAGAGGGAAATGTCACGACTCCAGAAAAGAATGCAAAATCTGCTCCGGCTGCAGTCGATGGGTGTCGAGGTCAAGGAGGATCTCCAAGAGGTGAAGAGCCAGCAGGCCTCGCTCTTTGCCATTGCAGGCCACCAAGATTATCTTCCAGTCCAGAGTCCTCTCCGATGAGCAGGGTGAGATGTGCTCGCGTTTCTTCTTCCAAAAAGTACACACAGAGAGCTCTGCGATCAGCAGCCTGAAGAAAGAGGATGGCTTGGTAACGCCTTCGCAGTCTGACATACTAAGGATTAGCAAATCCTTTTATGCTGGACTGTACAATGTGAAGCCCATGGACAGCACGGCCTCCCAGTCCTTCCTGTCATCTATCACGGAGGTCTTAGATGACAGCATACGGGAGGATCTGAACAAACCGCTAACTCTGGACTAGCTGACAAAGGCTGTCAGGTCCTTTGAGACGAGTAAAACTCTCAGAAGCAATGGCTTACCGGTTGAGTTGTATTCGACTCTGTGGAACTGGATCGGTGCAGACTTGCTGGAAGTGTACGAGAATATGCTTCTGGCCGGCAGCATGTCAGAATCCATGAGGAAAGGCATCATCACCTTCATCTACAAGCGGAAGGGAGAGGAGGCGGAAATCAGAAATTGGCAGCCCATCTCACTGCTTAATGTAGACTACAAGATTCTGTCCAAAGTCATCACCAGTCAGGTCAAGTCTGCTCTGGAGTTGCTGATTCACCCTGACCAGACCTGTACTGTATCCAGCAGGAAGATCTCTGATAGTCTTGCGCTACTCAGGGATACGATGGCCTATGTACGGCACAGGGGGGGTGGACACCTGCCTCATCAGCTTGGACCAGGAGAAGGCTTTTGACAGGATATCGCACACATACATGATGGACGTGGTCTCCAAAATGGGGTTTGGGGAGGGAATCCGCAATTGGATCAAACTGCTCTACACAAACATCGTTAGTACAGTCTCAATGAGTGGGAATCAGAAAGTTTCCCGATCACATCTGGAGTCAGACAGGGCTGTCCTCTCTCCAGTCTTGTTTGTTCACTGTATCGAACCCTTTGCTGAGTCCATTAGGAAGGATGCGGACATAAGAGGAGTGGCAATTCCTGGCAGCAGAGGCAGTCAAGTCAAAGCCTCCCTGTACGTGGACGACGTTGCCGTCTTCTGCTTGGATCTGCTGTCCATCCACAGACTGTGCATCTGTGACCAGTTCGAACTAGCCTTGGGAGTCAAAGTACAACACGGCAAGAACAAGGCCATGTTCTTTGGGAACTGGGCTGACCGATCCCTTGTCCCCTTCACCGTCAGGTCAGACTACCCAAAGGTGCTGGGGATATGGTTTGGAAGGGCCAGGGCGTGCGCAAAAACCTGGAAGGAGCGCTTAGCCATGGTACACCATAAACTCAGCATGTGGGAGCAGTGATCTCTCTCCATTGCGGGTAAGAAACAGGTCATTGGGTGTGAGGCGCTCACGTTGTTGCTGTATGTGGCGCAGGTCTGTCCCAAATTCCACCCCTGTGCCATGGCGGTCACCTGAGCCATTTTCCGCTTTATTTGGAGATGCAAAATGGACCGGTTCCGGAGGGACACGATACTCAAACCTCTGGATAAAGGCGGAACAAACGTACCCAACATTGCCCTCATCCTAATGATCACCTTCATGTGCGGCTGCATCAAGCTGTGCATAGAACCCCAGAATGCAAACACCAAATGTCACTACGTGCTGAGGATCTATCTGTCCCCGGTGCTGTGAAGGATGGGACTGGCCACATTGCCATGGAATGCTCCATCCAGTTGGTCTGTGCCGTACCACCTATCCTTCATGGAAAAGTTTGTACAGAAAAATGCCTTTGACCACCAATCCATCAGGCAGTGGTCTGCACAGAATGTCCTCAAGGCCCTACGGGAAAAGGAGATGGTGGATCCTGTCATATGGTTCCCCGAGCAGACCGCCAAAGTCATTTGGCAGAATGCCTCATCACCAGAACTTTCAAACAAGCACCAAGATGTAGCTTGGCTGGTGGTGAGAAGGACCCTCTCCGTCAGATCCTTCCTGCACGCCTGGAATCTCACCACCTCCACAGGCTGCCCTTGAGGTCGCTGTGGTGGGGAAGAGACTGTTGCCCACCTCCTTCTGGAATGTGTCTTTGCAAAGCAGGTGTGGAAAGAGATGCAGTGGTTTATGTCGAGGTTCATCCGAAGCAGCTCTATAACACAGGAGTCTGTGCTCTATGGGCTGTTCCCAGGGACGCGCACCGAGATAAACATCAACTGGTGCTGGAGAACCATCAATTCGATGAAGGATGCTCTGTGGTCTGCCTGAAACTTGCTGGTCTTACAGTGCAAAGAGTTGTCCATGACTGAGTGTTGCAGACCAAGGTCCAGGACTACATGCTGAGGGACCCAATAAAGCTTGGGGCTGCCGCCGCAAAGGCTCAATGGAGAAAGACCACTGTGTAAGGTCCTCCCGCCAGTGAACCAAGGGACTGGACCCATGGAAAACCCCTCGGGCTGTATACACCAAATATGGGTTTGCTGTAAAATGTACATTCTATGTAAAATGGAATGCAAGGGTTGGGAGGCAACTCACTCCTGTATTGAAGAAAACTGATTTCCTTTGCACTTTCTGGAATATCAACTTGGTGCTGTTTTGAATTGTTTTGTAATGTATTTTATTTTAACAGATTTTTCTGAATAAAGTATACTTTTGGGGAAAAAAAAACCTGCCGACGTTGCCATGGGTTTTGTTTCTGAATTCTAGAGAAACAGGAGAGGCTAAATTCCCTCTGCTCAAATGTAAACAGGGGAGTGTCGGTTGGATTTTCATTAACATTTATCCCGGCATAAGAGTTTCAGTGGTGAGTGCCCAGGAAGAAATGCTGGGGTAGCATCATTACTAACAGCCATTGGAGCCAGCATAGAACTGGCCTGCAGCCTCTTGCTGTCATTTCAAGTTGCACAAAGGCCTCCTGGCGGATTCAACAAGCCCACAGCCTGTGCGCTCAGATTCTAACACGTCCTCCTCATGCTGTACCGTCTGCTCTCAATACCATGACACCCTGAACTAGTTACCTGGGAACATGTTTGTGTGAATAATTCTTAAATTCCATTTTCTGACTATAAAATGTCTCACTCCGCCAGGAATTTAGTAACATTACATACTTTCCTCTTATTTCTGTAACTTTTAATTATCAATAGACTTCTTTTAGCTTTCATTACAAAGAGATAGTTAAGAGTAAAAGATAATCATGTAATCCAACTTTAGATAATCTTCATTCTTCTTACTTAATTATTCTGAAACCCATGATTCGATACCAAATTTCAAACTTGCTCCACCCACTTGTAAAGTTGGATCTCAGTGTTAGTGTATTTAAGGTTTTATGGTGGCTGTTTTAATCGTGTCTTACACATCCCATCGGGTTTCAAAAGTTTCTGTAGCAGATAAGATGTTGGAATGGGCAAAGATGTGGCAGGAGGAACTCAACAGCAGTAAATGTGAGGTGATGTATTTTTTACCAAAATGTAAGCAATAATTATACTTTAGGGGAAGGCTGGATGATGTAGAAGAGCAGAGGGATTTGAGGGTTCAGGCTCACAGCATTAAAAACAGCACCTCAAGTGGATAAGGTCATAAAAAGCTAATGGAATACTGGGTTTTAATGGCAAGTGGTACTGAATATAGAAATCGGTATGTAACAGTGAATCTGTATAAAACCTCAGTAAGACCACAACTGGAGAGAGAAGTTTTGGGTCCACATTATAGGAAGGATGTTGAGGCTTTAGATTTGTGTATACTATACATACACACCAGGCATCATCCAGTGAATCTGTAGTATACCTGTCAAACTCTCCCAGGTCAGGTATAGTACAGGGTAAAGTAATTCTCCCTCTACACTATTCCATCATTTCTGACTCTCACTGGGCTGCAGATCCACAGGTATTAACTATCACTCGGGTATGGGTCGATGGGAGTTGGACATCCTGTTACCTCACCCAAGTGCCATTATTTATTGAGAGTTTAGGCTGAGTGTTGACAGGTTTATTCAACTGCAGGATGCATCACATCCATGACCAACATCCAAATACATACGCTGTCTGATAGGAGGTACTAAGTACTGATCAAGAGCAGGAACCTTGGCTCATTCTCCCCTCCCTAATGCCGGGATACAGAACCCAACTCTAGCCACCCTTGAGCCGGTGCCCTGACAAAAGTAAGCTGACTCAGCGTGGACTGGGGATTGAACTTAGCACCTCCGGTTAATGGCTCAGCTACTGAAGAACCGGGAGCGGTTCTTTCAATGTCCATAAATGGCAGCGATGCCACAATAAATCGTTTCACAGCAGGGATTAAAATGAAATAGGACAGTGAATTAAATTAACGTTTGAGGTTATAGAAATAGTGCAGGTAGCTCTGGCCATTGTGTTCAAGAAATTCTCACAGACACTGAGCAACAGCCTCAGGTTTGATGTGACAACAGAAAATGGCACAGCTCACTGAAATATGTAATTAACACTGAAAAATAGAAGATAACATATTTAAAAGCTACCAGTGTTGGTAATGCTGTTCATGAAATAATTGTAAAAAAGCCACAAATATGTAACCAGTTCTCAATCAATCCAGAATTGAAGCAGATGTCATTTGTCACAATGGTGTTTATTTCAAACGGTTAACAGCGCTGTTAAAAAATCACCCAGCAATTTCACCCCACAACATTCACTTCTAATCAAACTATTTCCCACAGTTCTCTCCCCAAATAACAATTTTGAATCTAGCAATGAAAAAGTCACACAACTGATTCAGAAAAGGATTCTTTCATCCAGCACAAGGAATTGCTCATCCCATATCATGCTGGAAAATGTGAGGCGACTTTTACTGGAGATAACGATGAAGCCATGGATTTTCAGGTGGATTTCTGTCTGGAATCCCAGTTCAATCTCAGCTATGATCAGTTAAAGCCACACAAGGCTACAAGCGAGAGCTTCACTGCAGGTTGTCTAACATCCAGTGTCTAATTCAATTTCACATTCTTTTAGCAAATAAATTAATGCAGTGCCCTTTATTTATTGAAAAAGAAAGATTGGTTTGTAGACACTCTCACCCGATGCTGATGGCCACGTCACCTTCTAATCCTCTAAACCTATAGATGTTAACAGCCACACGAGATGATGATGAAAAGGGACAAGTATCATTTCATCAAATTCTTATGATATCCTGTTTAATTGACAAGAGAGAAAACTGTAACCAACGGACTTGGAAACTTGTGAAACTATCATCCTGCAAAAAGCAACTCAACCAAGCCAGAAGCCAGAGTCCAACAGGAAATCAGATCAGACAAGGCAAGGGAATTTCTACTATCCTGACTGGAGCCCTAGTAAAAGTGATCAGGGCAGTAATAACACAGGGCGGTAACAAAGGTTGATATTATTAGGGTTGGAATAATGGATAGTACAAACACTCAGGGCAGTAACAATGAATAGTACCAAGATTCAAGGTAATAACAAAGTATGGTACTAACATTCGGGGCATTTACAATGAAAGGCATTAATAATCAGGGAACTTCCCAGTGTACAAGGGGAGTGAAAATGAATGGTACTAATAATTATTTTCGGTCTGGTTTGTACTCTAATTTGAAGTTATTTTCCAACACACACCATTATACAGCCAGGAGTTCTTTCAGCCAAACTGGTCCCAGGCCCCGTGGATGCTGCTTTGTAAACTGGCACAAGTGAGCACAGCTGGAGAAAGTGAACGAGAAACTGTTCATCTGATTGTCCCTCAATATGGGGATATGTTTCATTTGTTCTTGGCAGCTGCCTAAAGAGCAGGCTGAGGAACTGGAGAGAATGGGCTTGAGACTACAGCCTCTAGGAGTGGACAATGTCAGGACCAAGGCCCACATACTGCTGGGCAGATTGAAGATCTGCACCATCTGTAATAGTAAATAACCCTTAGGCACCAAAGTGGAAGACAATAAAAGTGAAAAATAACATCCCTCCTGTAAATGAATCACGGCTGGTTTGATGGTTAGTTTGTTTTCATCTATTCACCAGCTGCTGCTGAATGAACAGGGTCAGCAACATGAAACGTTTTGTTTAAATGAGTCTGGTCTGAAGGGTGAGTATTAAGTATCTGTATTTCACAGAGCTCAGGGTGTCCTTCCAGTAGCACAATGGCACTTCCCCATGTACCTGCTGTGCAGAAACCGTTGGCTGCTCTTGGGCAAACACACTCTCTTTTACTCCTTGGTTAACCATGAAATAAATGAACAGAGGCTGATTATAAAGCCGCAAGGGCAAAGAATGGCTCCCTCTATATCCTGGAATAACAGCAATTTCAGAGCAAGGTTTACTAGTGCATTAATGGAGAGTTAAGAGACAAACTATGTTTGTCAGCCTGATTATTTACAGCTCCTTGCCTCAAATTGTATTTGTAGGACACTGCAGAAGCCTCTGTGAAGTGAATATGACACAGGGAACATGCAAACATAGGCACAGTCCATAAATAAATCAGTAAATCTCACTCACAGCCGACTACAGCGGGTTAAAAAAAAATTCACCGCCAGCCCAAGAGCCCCCAGCAAACCCTGCCCAAAGGGAGTCTGAAGGGGCAGTGACTTCCCGATTTGAGTGAAGCTGGTGAGGTGGGGGGGGGGGGCATTAACAGGGTACAGTCCCATACCATCCCGTGAGCATCAGCTGCCCTCTGGTACCTCATCCAAGTGCCTATCTATTTGTTGCAAATGATGTCAGGCTCAGACATCATAAGAGACAGCGGTAGAGGCTGGCTATTCAACTGTGGGGGCATTGCATGCTAAGCCAGAGCCTGTTAGCTCCTGTTATCCACAGACATCAGCAAGCAGGAGCAGGAATCCCAGGGGCTGGAGACTGAATGTGGGAGCCTGCTGGGCTGAATGTTTTGGCACCTCACTTGATGAACTCTCTGACACCCAGTCCTGCAACTCTGTGTCAATGGTCCAATTGTTGACCCATTTCACAGCACAGCTTTTTTTTCAGTGAAAGACAAAAGTGCAATGTTTTGGATTTTCTGATGTCTGATTATTTGATCAGGCACTAAGGATACACACAAGGTCCACTCTCCCTGGTAACACAGTCAAAAACCTCCAATTTATGGCCCGGCGGTGCTCTATTTAAAAATTGTGATTGGTCATAGGGGCTGTCCATCCTACTCCCACCTGCAAAACATAATGGAGTAAGATCCCCCACCTGCTCCAAAACTCCGCTTGCTTACATTAGAGAGAACAGACCAGATCATGTCTCGGGGATTTCGTTGACATTGATTAACCACAAGTTTACTTTACCAGTTTATATCAAACCCTAACCTGGTCATCACTGCATTCCGTATAGAATTTCCAGCTTCAGGAAATCATTTCAGAGACTGGGATGATTTGGGATTTAGAACAGTTAGGTTTGGTGAAATTTGACTGAGTCTCAGCTCAGCAGAAAAGCAGGATCCCATCAGATCAGGCTGAAGCAGTGAGCAACTGTGAAGTCAGTCACAGACTCCCACTGCACACCTTCAGACCGTGCTCTGCACCCTCATCCCCAGACCCAGAGACTCACACTCACATCCCAAGCCCCAGACCCACTGAGACTGGTGTCACAAGGCAGCTCTTCAATTTGGGTATTGCTTCAAATAAGTCAGAAATGCTATCTCTCATTCTACATCCCCCTTACATTACATCAAATCCCCCAGCATGTAATGTCCACGGAGCAAAGAGTATCCCCTTCGCCTACACTGTGTGTGGACATCACAAACACTCAGAATAACGAGCTGGGATAAAGCTAGTGTATCAAATAACTTGTGTTGGTTCATTTTTCAGTGAGTTATTATTGAGCCAGAGACGCACACAAACATAAGCTTTGATTTTGCTCAATCTAAACTTTGTAGTGCAAACTAAGAAATTGATTTACGTTATTCAGGAAATGTACTGTTCCAAGTTTGAATCAGGGTATTTGTGCTGGCAAAAGGGTTAATAAGTCTCACCAAAAAAGAAAAACAAATCCCTCTTAGCACCACAGTCTCACAAGTGTTCGCATCTCATGAGAAAGATTGTCAGAGTCAGAACAAAGCATTGCTCCCAGCTAGCAAGCAGAGACAGGAGTCCCGCGGAAGATTTATACCTTACTCCTGAATATGGGCTTGGCACCCGGGCCGCAGTATTCGTTGTAGATGAGTTTGAAGAGGAAGAGGTGGAACAAGGTGATGAGCGATGCCACACTGAACCAGAAGAGGAAGGGGAGACCAGGGTACTGTTCAGCCATGTGATCCTCATGAGCAAGGATTGCCTTCAGGTGCAGCGTGTGCCTCAGTGCCTGCAGGTGAGTCAGGTCAGTTGAGATGTAGAGCAAGGGGGTGATGGGCCGTGTTACCATGACGGGAAACATGTGACCTTTAAGTTCGGAGGTCAGCTCCACCGGGTCATTCATGCAGCCTGCCTCACAGCCATAGAGTTTGACCGGTTTGTCCTGAGGTTTAACGGAGACATGGAGAAAAGGCTTGGCCTCTTCGTCCAGCAACACTGCCAGGTTGATGAGATCCTTGTTGTAATGAATCCCTCGCAGCAAATAGCTGTTGTGCAGGACAGAGGGATCTGCCTGGAACTGTAGATGGTTTTCTGTAAACTGGAGGCCCCCAAAACTCATCACCATCCCTTGCAGCATGCCATGTGATCCAGCTGCCACCAGGCTTTTGCAGCCTCGTTTCTGCAGCGTGAGTCTCCACAGGTTGGACAGCTGCAGCAAGCGAGCAACATCGGAAATCTGCTCGGGCCACAGGTTCTCTGCATGCATCGTGGCATGACCACTAAAACAATGATCCGCATAATTCAGGTTGGCCTCCAGCTTCTCACGGTCTTCAGCCCCACTCCGCAGGTCAAGGAGAGGAGCTGGTGATGTGGAAAGAACATAGAAAAGTGTTCTGTTCACAGTCACGCTGGAAGGGGTGTGCGAATCTGTGATTTTCTTCATCTCCACACCTGGAACAGAAAGAGGCAGCTCACAGCGGACACCTCAGGCAAACTTCACTCATCCCACCAGCCCCATACCACATGAGCCAACTTACACACGGACATCCACAGGAGAGGCTAGTGCCTCCGGTCAGGATGACCCAGACTGGGGTGGGGTAGAAAAAGTAGGGGAGATGGGGAGTGAGAGTGAGGAGCAAGCAAGAAGAGAGCAGGTGAGGGGAGTGCAAGTGAGAGGAGGAGGAGCGAGATTGTGACAGGAGGGTGGGGGGGGGGGGTGAAAGGAGGGATGAGTTGGTCAGGAGCGAGGGGCAAGCAAGAGGGAGGTGGTAGCAAGAGGAGGGCTGAAGCAAGTGAAGGGACAAGCAGGAGGAAGGTGGGAGCAAGAGAAAGGGGACGAGAAGGGGGCAAGATGCCATGACACGAGTTCTACCACTGCATGACATCGAGCAGCTCTTTGGGTATCATGTCAGTTCCCCTTCTCCCCTACTACACCTCCCCACACCCACTCTCCCTCTCGGTGCTCGAGTGTAGGGGGTTATTTAACTGCAGATGCATCACAGTGAAACTGACACGCATGCTTAGAAGAGCAGAATTGTCCCAACACCCTGCATGGCAGCCAGGAGCCTGGGTCAGCACAGAGCAGGTGGCAAATCTCCAATTCCCCCACCTAGTGAATGCACTAACAAGTGCCATTTACTCAGTGGGGAAAGACTCAGCCTCTCACCAAATAGCCATGGGTCAAAGAAGGAGAACAGTTATAAACCACACAACAGCACCTCAGGGAAAGGGTAACTGTCAGGTGTGGGGGGTGCTGAAACTGTCTTGGGGTGGTGGGGATAACTCCTGTTTTCAGAGTCATAAGAATAGGATCATAGGAAATAGGAGCAGTAGGCCATTCGACCCGTTGAACCTGCTCTGCCATTCAAATAGATTACGGCTCATCATCTACCTCTATGCCATTTTTCCCCACTATCCCCATTACCCTTGACATCGTTGGTATCCAGATATCTCTCGATTTTGGTCTTGAACATGCTCAACGATTGAGCTTCCACAGTCCTCTAGGGTACAGAATTCCACAGATTCACAACCCTCTGAGTAAAGAAATTCCTCCTCATCTTAAATGGCCTGCCCCTTATTCTGTGTCCCCTGGTCTAGACTCACCAGCCAGAGGAAACATCCTATCCACATCTACCCTGTCACGCTCTGCAAGAATTTGGCAAGTTTCAATGAGATCACATCTCATTCTTTGAAACTCTAGAGGATACAGGCCCGGTTTCTGCAATCTCTCAAGACAATCCCACCATCCAAGGAATTAGTCTGGCGAACCTCCATTGTACTCCCTCTATGGCAGCAATATCCTTCCTTAGATCAGGAGCAAAACCGTACACAATACTCCAGGTCCGGTCTCACCAATGCTTTATACAATTGAAGCAATACATCTTTACTCCTGCACTCAAATGCCCTTGTAATGAAGGCCAACACACCATTTGCATTCTTAATTGCTTGCTGCATCTGCATACTAGCTTTTAGTGACTCATGAACAAGGACACCAGGTCTCTTTGGACATCAACACTTCCCAACCTCTCAGAATTTAAGAAATACTCTGCCCTTCTGTTTTTTTCTACCAAAGTGGATCACTTCACACTTATTCACATCATATTTCATCTACCATGTTCTTGCCCATACACTTAGCCTGTCCAAGTCCCCTTGAAGCCTCCTTGCATCCTCTTCACAACTTACATTCCCATCTAGTTTTGTGTCATATGCAAATTTGGAAATATTACAATTGATCCCCATATCCAAGTCATTTATATAAATTGTAAACAGCTGTGGCCCAAGCACTGATCCTTGTGGTACCCCACTAGTAACAGCCTGCCATCCGGAGAATGACCCATTTATTCCAACTCTGCTTTCTGTTAACCAATTCTCAGTCCATTGCAGTATATTGCCCCCAATCCAATGTGCTCTAATTTTGTTTACTAACCTCCTGTGTGGGACCTTATCAAAGCCTTCTAAAATCCAAATACACCACATCCACTGGTTCTCATTTATCTAGGCTACAAGTAACAAGAGTTTCAGAAGCAAGTTCCCTGACTAGTACTGAGGCTCGGCACCAGCCATGTCCTTGGTTGATTTTACTGTCCCCATGTGTCAGTTCACCACGAAATGTCACAGCACTAAATTCTGCATCATTTCCTCCCCCATGACAAAACCGGTCACATCATCAAGAGTTTGGCTGTCTGGATCAGTGTCATTAGTTCACTCCAACCTGTTGCTGAAGGGCAGATTCAATATTCAGCAGAACTGAGGAAAACCTAACACTAACTTGCATTTAACAGAAACACAGGATCAAACAGGCTGGAATGAACTGATCAATAGCTAGATGAAACAAAAGCAAAACACTGCAGATGTTAGAAATCTGAAATAAAAACAAAAAATGCTGGGAACACTCAGCATCTGTAGAAAGGGGAAAAAAAGACAACTTTTCAGGTTGCCTTTCTGTTCTAATACTTAAATGAACCCCATTTCAGCAGAAAATAAATATAAATTAGATTACAGGAAGAGGAGAACTGGTGTCTCAGGTCACAATGCAGGTTAACACAAGGGCTTCTGGCTGTTTTCTCACGAGCACTTTGTGTCTTTTCTAGGGCCACAATGGCTGTTCTGCACAAGACTCAGCAGCACGTGTCATCAGGTTATTGAACGACTGGAAGTGTCACAGTGAAGCCCAATCTTGTCCATAAAAGCTTACCTGAGATTATTAAATCGCCCCACACCTTCTGATGTTCACGGTACAGTTCTTCTGCTCCCATCCTCAGCAGTTCAAACATTTCTGCTTTTGCCGCATCCCTCAGCTTACTGAACGATTCTTCCAACTTTGTTAAATCCACTAACTCGAGGGTATAAACCACTGACACCACGTGTTCAGTGAATTCAGACTTTGCCGCCAACTGCAGCCTGGGGGCCATTTTCTCTGTGGCCACCACCATTAGAATGGTCTCCTTTTTCTCTGTCAGCACTCTCCCCGATAAGAGGAGAAACTCTTGGTCATTGTGCTTCTCCAGGCTGGAGGAGAATTTGTTTCCAATGATGGATGACTTGCTGTTGACTTCAAAAACTGTGGCCCTGTCACTGGGGTTGGAGATGTGAATCCTCTGCAGTATGAGGTGGGGCCTGCTCCGATGCACAATCACATCCTCACGAAGGGTGACACACTCTCGGGACTTGTGGGATAATCCCATCTGAATACACTGGAACAACCGAACCAGACCCTCCTGGAAGTGGACGAGTGCAGCTCTGGATACTGAACGAACACTGAGCGATTTCAGAGCTACCAGTGGCATATAGTCCGTCAGGTGGATGGCAGCGAGGCCCGAGGCAGGAGATGATGCCACCCAAAGCTGATTGGAGATAGTATCCACAACCAGATAACCATTGCCAACCACAGCTGGGCCAGATAACTGTCCTGGGCTTTCTCCACCAATCTGACTCATCAGGCCATTGCTGTTGTCTACGGTTGACTTCCATCGTTGGGTTTCTATCTGAAGGCAACTGTCTGTCACTGTTCTGGGATCCTCAGGGCCAGGAAACAACCTGAACCCACCTTCTGATGCCAGGTACCAGTAAAAGATCAGCAGGATGCCCAGGCCTGCCAATATTCTCCTGGCCCAACTGCTGGACAGCAGCATCGGTAACCCTTTCAAACGTTGTTGCAGCCACATCCTCTGACTACTGGCTCCTTCCCTTCGTCCTTTCTCTTCCAGCTTCTAATCAAAACTGTCAACTGGTTCTGCAGTGTCTCTCCGCTTCCGTGTAAGACTTCCCTTTCTGTCAGCTCTCCAAAGAGGGCAACAGCACAGGAGAAAAATGCATCAACACAGCTATCTTTTGTGTCCTATCTAAGATTTTAATTGTACCCCTTCTCCTCAATATGCCCTTACAAGGGCAACCCTGTAATTTTACCTTCAGTGTTAATGCCGCTTTATTCTCCTCTTTTAAACTAGTTAAATCAAAGTAATCCTTTCTCTGGACTAGTAGTTAAAAGACAACAAGATCGCTGTCACCCACACTCACTGTGATCTAAAGTCCTTATCTCTCCCCCTGTTCTCCTCTCAATCTCTCTCTGCCCCTGCTCTCCTCTCCGTATTTTCCCTCTCTCTGCCTCTCTCTGCCTTTCTCTAGCTCCCTCTCAGTTTATCTCTATCTCTGTTGCCATCAACGTTTCACTTGTTTCTATCTGTTTCTCCACCATTTCTCTCTTGATCTTTTCTCCATCTCTCAGTATTTCCAATACCCGAATTCTATTTCTCAACTCTGGTTCTCAGTAGTTATATGACCCAGTCCTATTTCTGTCGATATCTAATTTTATTTTTATTCTCTTTACTCATGTCACCCTCATAAAACACTACCGTCTGCCGGATTTGCTGCCATCAGTGAGATTTACCTGGAAGCGTCGCCAAGTCTCCGCTTTGCGACAGCTCGGATCGGCCTTGGCGGAATGGAAGCCAGAAAGAGCCGAGCGCACAGGCCACTCTCGGCACTAGCCCCGCCCGACGCTGGCCACGCCCCCGGAGGGAGGCTTACGATTAAAACCAGGGGAGAATCCAGAACGGCCCCGGGTTACGGTGCAGTGAAGCTCGGCCCTTGGCCAGCAGCAGAATATAGTCAGAGCCACACTAACACCGGCTCTTCTGCCAGTTTTCTCTATTGAAGGCCCACGACCAAACATCAAGCTGCTGTCCACAGGACTGTCACTGACCTCATCTCCTCTGGAGATGTTCCCTCTACAACTTCCAACTTCATAGTCCCACAACCCCGGACAGCCCCTTCTACCTCCTTCCCAAAATCCACAAACAGGACTGTCCCGGCCGACCCATTGTGTCAGCCTGCTCCTGCCCCACTGAACTTATTTCTTCCTATCTTGACTCTATCTTTTCTCCCTTGGTCCAGTCTCTTCCCACCTACATCCGTGACTCTTCTGACGCCCTACGTCATTTTGACAATTTCCAGTTTCCTGGCCCCAACCGCCTCCTCTTCACTATGGACGGCCAATCTCTCTACGCCTCCATCCCCCACCAGGATGGTTTGAGGGCTCTCCGCTTCTTCCTTGAACAGAGGCCCAACCAGTCCCCATCCACCACCACCCTCCTCCGCTTGGCTGAACTTGTTCTCACATTGAACAACTTCTTCTTCAACACCACTCACTTCCTTCAAATAAAAGGTGTTGCAATGGGTACCCACATGGGTCCTAGTTTATGCCTGTCTTTTTGTGGAATTTGTCAAACATTCCTTGTTCCAGTCCTACTCAGGCGCCCTCCCCCAACTCTTTTTCCGGTACATTGATGACTGTTATCGGTGCCGTTTCCTGCTCCCGCCCCGAACTGGAAAACTTTATCAACTTTGCTTCTAATTTCCACCCTTCTCTCACCTTTACATGGTCCATGTCTGACACTTCCCTTCCTCAACTTCTCTCTCTCCATCTCTGGGGATAGGCTGTCTACTAATATCCATTATAAGCCCACCGATTCCCACAGCTACGTCGACTACACTTCTTCACACCCTGCATCCTGTAAGGACCCCATTCCATACTCCCAGTTTCTCCATCTCCGACGCATCTGCTCTGATGATGCTACCTTCCATGACAGCGCTTCTGATATGTCTTCCTGTTCCCTCAACCGAGGATTCCCCCCCACTGTGGTGGACAGGGCCCTCAACCGCATCCAGCCCATTTCCCGCACCTCTACCCTCACCCATTCCCCTCCCTCCCAGAACCGTGACAGGGTTCCCCTTGTCCTCACTTTCCACCCCATTAGCCTCCATATCCAAAGGATCATCCTCCACCATTTCCGCCACCTCCAGCATGATGCCACTACCAAACGCATCTTCCCCTCCCTTCCCCTGTCAGCATTCCGAAGGGATCGTTCCCTCCATGACACCCTGGTCCATTCCTCCATTACCCCCAACACCTCGTCCCCTTCCCATGGCACCTTCCCCTGCAATCGCAGACCGTCAAAGTCATTTGGCGGAATACCTCATCACCAGAATTTTCAAACAAGCACCAAGATGTAGCTTGGCTGGTGGTGAGAAGGGCCCTCCCCATCAGATCCTACATGCACGCCCGAAGTCTCGCCCCCTTCGCACAATGCCCCCGCGGTGGCTGTGGTGGGGAAGAGACGGTTGCCCACCTCCTCCTGGAATGTGTCTTTGCAAAGCAGGTGTGGAAAGAGATGCAGTGGTTTATGTCGAGGTTCATCCCAAGCAGCTCTGTAACACAGGAGTCTGTGCTCTACAGGCTGTTCCCAGGGACGCACACCGAGACAAACATCAACTGCTGCTGGAGGACTATCAATTCGGTGAAAGACGCCCTTTGGTCTGCCCGAAACTTGCTGGTCTTCCAGTGCAAAGAGTTGTCCACCACCGAATGTTGCAGACTGGCACATTCCAAGGTCCAGGACTATGTGCTGAGGGACGCACTAAAGCTTGGGGAAGCCGCAGCAAAGGCTCAATGGGGAAAGACCACTGTGTCAGGTCCCCCACCAAGCTGAACTGAGGAGCTGGATCCATGGGAAACCCCTCGAACTGTATCGGGAAAATATTGTGTGCTGTAAATGTAAAAATGTTAATGGCATGACAATGAAATGGAAGAGTTGTGAGGCAACTCATGATTGTATTGAAGGAAACTGATCACCTTTGCACTGTTTGTATTTTTTGACTTGATGCTGTTTTAAACTGTTTGGGAATGTAATTTTTACAGATTTTTATGAATAAAGTATATTTTGGAAATTAAAAAAAACCAAGGGTCACAGTGATCAGGAGCAGGAAACCTGGCTGATTTTCCCCTCTCGAATCCAGGGGTCACTGGACAGTGTTGGGGAGCAGTAATACTGGCTGAGCAGGGGATTCTGATTAATTAGATAGCTTTTTCTATATGTATGCATAGTGTTGGTTCAGTCTGTCTGCAGTTTCTGTGTGTACGTGAGTCGGGGGCTATTGCGGAATTAGCCCAGGAAGAGGGGCCGGCCTGTTTAAAGTGACGTGCTGTCCTATCGAAGATGATGATGCCGCATCTCTGGGCCCAGTTTAAGCTCTGACAAGGAAAGTCGAGCGGGAAGAAAGTGAGTGAGTGAATGCAGACACAAAGGCGGAGGCTGCGATGGATTACACTCGAAGAGTTTGCTTGCAGTTTCTGGTCCTGCCGATCCTGCCTCTGATTTTATTCTCCCAATTTTCCGGTTGTAAAAGTGAAATTCGGAAAAATCCGGTCCCGAAAGGTAACTGCGGGAGGAGGGGAGTGGGCCTTGGGGAGAGACTCGAGAGAGGGTGGGGGCGAGTGGGGAATAGATGGTATGGAGGGAAGAAACATGGGGATGGGGAAAGCATAGAGGGGAGAGACTCGGGGGAGGATATGGGGGGGGGGGAAGAGAGCCGGGGGTTTGGGAGATTTTGGGGGGATGAGTGTTGTAGAGAGAAGGGAGAGGCTGGGATGTGGTGGGGGATAAGAGGCACAAGGGCGGAGGATTTTCAAGGGAGAGAAGAGGTGATGAGAGGGCATCAGAGGGGAGAGATTGGAGGTGGCGGTGGGGGGAGGTTAGTTTAGTGGGTTAAAGGGGAGAGCCTGGGTTAAGGTAAAGGAAAGGGGGGTAAAGGGGAGACTTGGTGGCCTACATGGATCCAATGCCAGGGGTGAGGGGCCAGGAAATGGAGGCAGAAATGACCCGATTCGTTAGTAAACTGGAGAGTGAAAGGGGACGTGGCTGGGGAGGTGAGGATACAGGGTTCCGCGTCGGAATGTGTCTCTACCCTGAACTGAATTTAAATCACATTTGCACTTTTGAGTTTACTGATTTTTTTTGGGGGGGCGGGTGAAGGTGTTGACGTGGAACGGGTGGGGGAGGGGCAGTTTGCCGAAAGGGGGTGTGTGTGAATGGGAGGGACCAAGTTGTACTGGAGCTGACGTTGTGTGTGTGTTTGTTTGTGTTTTTGAGGTTGGAGCGAGAGCTGTGGGTCAGGAGCAGAGGATCCCAAACACTCAAAATATCAACTCACTCACCGAGATTGATTCATAATATTCCAGCAATCTGTAGATGTTTCCAGATCCAACCCTTCCCCCTGCTCCGAACCATTTAAACTCATCTCCGATGGGATTTGATACATTGGAGGAACATTTTATTAAAACTTTGCTTCTGTATAAAATATTTCTCCTCCAGCAGCTGAATAGCCCGAGATCTGTAGGTCACCTGCCCCGATCCACCTTTCCAGGTTACGTTTCAGTGTAAACTTGGAGAAGGGGTGAGAATGTTGTTTGAGATGGAAACCTTGAGAACGAAGTTAGACAGAGGATCAGTGTTATCAAGCCAAGGGCGGGCGGGTGGATTAGCTGAATAACTCTTAATTCTTACAACGTTTCTTTTGATGGGAGGTCAGTATAAGGAGCTGAGAAATCTCTGACTGTTGTCCCGAAGATTTCTGTTCCCTATTCCCGGTCCACCTCTTGCCCTGTAGTACTGTCTGATCAACCCAGAGCTGCGCGGTCTTGCTAAGAATGATGCAAAGTGGTTGCTTAGCTATTGAAATAATTACTCAGCAAATGCCCTGGGCGAGAATCCCGGAGTGGGCCTGTGGGCACATATTACATTCACCGAGTCACTGCAGTTCCTAGCGCCAGTCAATCTTGTTTAATGGTTTTGGAAACAATTGGAATTAACAAATTAAGGATGTAAAGTATGTCAAGCTCAGCGAGATGTTGGGTCTGAGTGAATTGATTCCTGATGTGTGAGCTCATGCTACACCAG